>NC_056737.1:685477124-685572124 GCF_019279795.1 Protopterus annectens | reverse complement strand
AGGGAATGATTTGAGCTATTGTACACTTGAACATTTTCTAGATAATAGTTCTATCTATAACAATGTTTCTATTTGTGATAGTTCCAGTTCTGACAATGAACTGATTTGTAATAAGGTGAGAATTAACAATGTATGTTTTTACAACTTTACTGAGTTGGTGTTTGGAAAAGGGTTCACTTTTGTACCCAAGTTTAGGAATGAAACAGCTCCACTCTTGATTAAACTTAGGTTGTACACAAGACAGTTGAATCTGCAAATGTATTTTTCCATGAATCACAACTTGTTGAACGAACAAGCGATTGGGCCAAAAAGAAAAAGCACCTTTATTCCCCTGGCTCATCCATGTGTGCACATTTTTGAATCTATGTGTGAGGCTCAGATTAGAAGGTTGAGTAAACTGGACGACCATCTACCAGAAAACATGACCACTGGGGAACATTTTTGTTTACGTGAAATGACATCTTCTAACCAGTTTAGAGTCATGAAACCGGACAAGGGTGGGGGTGTGGTTATTATGTTAACTATCGATTATTCCAATAGAATGTCCAGTCTATTGAACGATGCCAGCACTTATATTAGGGTATCACGTAATGAGATGCATATGGCATACTCTAAAATAGACTGGCTTCTATACGAATGGCTTATGCATGGGGTTATTGACCATGAGGAATATCATTTGCAGGTAGACTTCCCGGTGACGCCCTCCATTTTTGGTATACCAAAAATTCATAAGAATCAAAACAACCCACCCTTTCATCCAATTGTATCAGCCAAAGGCTCTAAAACTGAAGCTTTAGCCTCTTATGTGGACTTTTATTGTAAAAATATTGTTAATCATTTCCCACACATTTTGCGTGACTCTTGGCACTGCTTAGATGTTATTAGACAACAACACTTTACTGAGCCATTTATTATGGTCACTATTGATGTCATTAACCTTTTTTCTGTGATACCTCAGTCAGAAGGTTTGGACTTATTTAAAATCTGCCTAGACAATAGAGGTGGTTTACACACTGTCAAAAGATCACTTCTTGTTGATCTTATGGACCTTATTTTATCTAACAACTTTTTGGCCTTTGAAGGTGAACTGTAGAAACAAGTTACGGGTGTTGCCATGGGGGCAAAACGTGCGCCAATTTACGCTAATTTAGTGTTGGCACAATGGGAATTAGATAAAGTTTTTTCATCATCATTTATGCAGTATGTGGCATTATACCTCCGATACTTGGACGATGTACTGATTTTTTGGAGGGGGCCAACTGAAATGATTCACACTTTTATTGAATATCTTAATAACACCATGAATTTTCTGAAATTTACCTTTAAGGTACATGGTCACACCTGTAACTATTTGGACATTTTATTGTACACCAAAGAAAAACAAGGAGAACTAACCATAGAGTCTAACATTTTTCGTAAAGAAACTTATTCAAACAACTTTCTACATTTTCAGAGCTGTCACCCACTTTTTCAAAAAAGAAATGTCAAGGGCCAGATGGTAAGACTGTCTAGACTGATAAGTGAGGATGACAAATACGTAATGGAAATTAAGGTCTTAGTGGATATGTTTATACAAAGAGGGTACCCTTTAGATTTCTTAAACAGGATTAGAGATGAGGGGGATGTTAAAAGACACTTAACATTCAAGCCGATACTTCAAGGAGGTCGATACAAGGAGAACCATAATCAGAGTAACTTTAGTTCCCCCTCTGCTCATGAGAAACACAAGAGAGCTATGATTTTGTCATTTAATGGCCACTCTGACACAATAGTTAATATCTTAAGAGAAACATGGCGTTACACTATAGATAAGGAAACCACCTTGATTATTGGGAACACACCTCTCATTACATATAGTAGGGAGTTGAATTTGAAGGAGCTGCTGGAAAGGGACAACTCCAGCAACGGACCCTACAAGAGTTCTAACATGAATAAATGTGGTTCCTGTAGTGTATGCAAATTCATTAACAATGGCCCTTACGTGACAGTCCAAAATTTTTACAAAACTATTAAATGTCCCGGTCATTGTAATTGTAACACCAAGAGGGTCAGTTACATTGCCACCTGCTTAAGCTGTCCCAGTTTTTATGTCGGGAAGACTATTAGAAAATTAAGGTTAAGAATCCTTGAACATGTTAGGGACATTAAGAACAAAAAGACCACCAACGCTTTATACTTACATAGTCTGACTTGTGCCAACTTTAAGAAGTTCTTATTCTTTATTGTGGACAGGACACCTGACAATGACAGAGGGGGCGATTTTAAGACTTTGCTAGAGATGAGGGAGACAATGTGGCAATTGAGACTAAATGCATCCAGACCTCCAGGTATTAATAAGAATATTTCTATGGCAAGTATTTTAAAATACAGGTCTCTTTTTATATGAGTTTTACAAACTTGCATACATATAAAAATATTTTCATAGTGGTTTATTTACTTTCTCATTGCATGTTCTCACAATTGTATTGTATTCTTATTGTTTTTATATTTATTTCACTTTGACATTTTATTTAATTTGTAAGTAACAATTTGAGTTACTACTATGTTGGCCTACCAACAAAGGTTATTTTATGCCTTAAAATTGTAAAAACATTTTAACATTTCAATATTAATGTTTCAAAATGTTTTTTATGTTTATTTCTTGTTTTTGTTTGTACTCTCGTCTTTCTTTCTAATATAATTCGTTTAGTAACTTTTTACTGATAGGTTGGTTATTAAGGGCGGGACTGTTTGAATTTATTTATAACAGTTGGTTCACTAATCACTTTTTACCACTCTGATGATGCCTGGCTTGTTTCTAGGTGAAAACGTTAAGTGGTACTAGTTCTTGGTTACGTATTTCTGTTTGTATCATTGTTTTTTACCACTCGATTAAAAAAGTTTTGCTTACTGGATTTGTGCTGGAGTTTCTGGATGGCTATTACCTGGGAGCTGCATTGGACTTTTTTAATGTTTCTGTATGTACTTGTGCTGGAATATAATAAATGTTGGCATCCTGTGTGTTTTCAGGATTTTGAACTTTCAGGATTCTGTAGCGCTCCTCCATATAGATATATATATATATATATATAGAGAGAGAGAGAGAGAGAAAGTATGTGTGTATGTATATATATATATATATTATATATATATATATATATATATATATATATATATATATATATATATATATATATATGTATATATATATATATATATATATATATATATATATATATATATATATATATATATATATATATATATATATATTTTATATATATATATATATATATATATATATATTATTTTATATATATATATATATATATATATTATATATATATGTATATATATATATATATATATTATTTTTATATACATATAAATATATATATATATTTTATATATATAATATATATATATTTTTATATATATATATATATATATATATATATATATATATATATTTTATATATATAATATATATATATTTTTATATATATAATATATATATATATATATATATATATATATATATTTATATATATATATATATATATATATATATATATATATATATATATATGCATTTTATATATATATATATATATATATATATATATATATGTATTTTCATACATATATATATACATATATATATATATATATATATATATATATATAAAACTATACACACATATATAAACTTCAGGCACTTTGATTTTAAGTCTAGAAAAATATTTATATCTGTTAACAAAATTAAAATTTTTAAAATATTACAGTGACATAACAGCCGTAGTGCGAAGTGTTTTGGTTATCAAGCCTTGTGTTTGCCATCCTACCACAGTTTTCAACAGGTACACTAATGTTAGCCACAAATCTATAAAATTAGAAAGTGAACAGCTTACGATGTATATCTCAATTGTTCTTATGCACTTAATTTTGTAATATTTTTTCTTGGCATTCTGACAGAGCAAATTGCTTTATAAATACCATTCACTTAACATTATGCAAGGAAGATTCAGAACCAAAGCTTGAGGGATATCGTCATTTTATACATCATGTGGTTTTAATAGGGAATGTATCTGGTGTAAATTTTCAAGAACTCATGTGGTATTTAGCATTTTTTAGGAGTATTACTGATGTGAGGAGAAAACTCTGTATATCATTTATTACAAAATTAAGTATGATTTGCTTTTACATTCTTCTCTGCTTTCTGTACTAGCTGAGGAAAATTAAATATGACTAATACATTTTGTAAGCTGCTGAAACTCTAGCATTTTGAAATGATTGTAAGCTATTTTATAGCACTTAAATTATGGAAGCCTTTATCATTTCTCAAAACAGAAGTTTTCGAATAAGGACATTGCAGATCCTTACAGTATTTTCCCTTGAGTATTATCAATTAAAAAAAAAACGTTCTAGTTTTCTCAGCCTGCATGTCAGGCAATTGTTTTTCTATGACAGCATTTTTAAATCATTCAGTCAAAATCTTTAATCTCAACAAAAATTAGATCCATTATAGGACCATATCTTGTCACATAGTTTAATATAAAATGTTAAAGGGTTTTGGGATACTTCATGAACTCCAAGCTGATTAAAAATCATTAGGGAAGTTTTTTTTATGAAAAGCTGCCTCCCAAAGGAGAAGAGCACAGTTGCTGTATTGTTTGCAGCTTTTCATACTGAGCACAGTGTAAGACTCTGTCCTTCTGTACAGAGGTTTTCTAGTGTTATGATAAATTGTTAAGTCTGTGTTACAGTATTGTTTTCTCACCTCACACTTAATGTTTCTTTGAGCCTTGATATAGTACATGAATGTCTTTCAGTAAATTCTCCTGCAGAATCCTATTGGCAAGTCCTCAGTACCAGTTCACTGAAAGGAAGTAATCCAGGATTAAAGTTTCACGTTGCATTTTGGAATAATGCAGGTTTTAAGTCTAAAGTAGGTGGGTGGTGCTGAAATAAGACCAAAACTAAGATGCCAGAGTAAATGTTCTCTGTATTTCATGATTCATTTTAAAAATCATGAAAGATACCATTCTAAACTTAAAAACATACTTCCCTATTATCTGAAGAATTTCAAGACCAAATATTTTAATAGCCCAATGAATGTACTAATTGAATTATTACCCTAAAAAATTACAAGTATCCTAAAATGAATCCAGAAGTGGACAGCATGCTTCTCATCATACCATCTTATGTGCTTCTATCTTTATTAGCAGACAACAGATAACCAAAAGTTGTGGGGGTGTTGTTTTTTGGCCACCTCCTGATGATCATCAGCTCACATCTCTAACCACCCAGTTGGCCCATTCATTCCTATACAACTGCAAGGGTGAAGATTGAGTTGGCTGGGAGGAAGCATCATATTGTGGGACAATGGATTTTTTGTGCCTCAACTACCTTGTGCCAGCTTCAGGTTCATTTCAGTCATATGCAATGAGGTGAACATTCCCACCTCTGTATTGCTGTGCTCATTTTGTAGCTTCACCTTCAAGAAGCTTGCAGTGTGGCACTATGAGCCATGCTCTGCCTCAGCAGTAGTACATCACATCCTGAGCAGCCCCCACCATATCTAGCCTGGGGAGCACTCCTTATTTTTACAGTATGAGCAACTCACCCCCACACTGAGTCCACACCCCATTTCCTAAGACAAGCACAAGCAGCTTAGATGCTGCCAATATCAGTGGTTACTGGTGACCTCTTGGAATCTGAGAGACCTGTATAGGGAGCAGATGCTCTCAATCCTTGGAACTATAAAACTGTAGGAACGTTTAACAAGATAAACTTCCCATTACAGTGATCCATTTTTGTTGCATTAAGTATTGAGATACCATCTAGAACAGTTGCAAGATCTGCATCCAAACTGCAAAAGACTGTTTCAAAAATTAATGTTGTTCTTCTTTTGGCTTTTCCCAGTTAGGGGTCGCCACAGCGGAACTCCGGTCCGCTAATGATTGGCAGTAGATTTTTAATGTGCCGAGGTGCCAGCTCAACGCCCAACCTTCAAGCGAAGGCATGCCCATTCTATGCATGTCTTTCGCATGCCACTCGACCACGGGGAGGACATGCAGACTCCAAACAGAAGGCGTTCCAGCCGAGAATCGAATGGGAGAACCTCTTGCTGTGAGGTAACAACACTACCGCTGCACCACCGCGGCTACTCTTTCAAAAATTAATAAGGCAGTTAATTCCAGCAAAAGACAAGCAAGTCTTTGTTGTGGAACAGTGTTGCACAATGACAGAGAACATGCTATAAGAATATCTGATCAGATGTGCAGATGGAAAGGTAATGAGATGCAAATACTAAACAGAGGTGCAGAAAGACGAAAGTGAAGAAATTGATATGAAGTGCTTGTTGCATATATTGACAATATAACCGTGAAACAAGAGTGCAATATGGAATTTTGTCGCTCACTCCCATCTTCTCGCCCCACTAACGTGAGCTTCCATGCCTTTTAGTCAAACACTGACTGGGTTGCAGCTAGGGCTTTATCCCTGTGTGCCACAGGGGTTAGAATGAATGATTAAGTAACTTTGTAGGACTTCAGAACTGAATTGCTATGCATTACACTGTATTATACAATACCACTGAAGATGAGAAGTGTTGAGAGGATGTATAACACATGTACTAAGAAATTATAGGTACTAACAAAATCTGGCACTGAAGGAAAGACAAATATGTCTGCAATATTTCTTAGCCAGGTTGGTAGGCAGTACTAGTAAGGGTATATGCCTGCTTCCTTGTAACAATGGCAATCCATGAGGGAGATAGAAGCAGAAGAGTCTTCAGGGATTAAATACTATGCATCTGTGCTGATTCAAATTTAATTTGGAGTGGAATGTTTGGCAGTCATTTTAATAAGCGTTTGCAAAGACAATCCAGGAAATTCCTGGCTGCAGTGTTACCCACTTAATACCATAGTGATAAGTTACAAGCAAAGTAAACAGGCTAAACAACATGGGATCTGTAGTAAATTAGACAAGTGTGAGTTGTTCAGAGAGGAACCTTCTAGTGTGAGCAAATAACTGGAAAAGATGAAGTACACAATTTTGTAAGAGGAAATTAGTGGCTGTGCTACGGGCATCCAAGCTTCATGTACTGCAGATGAGGTCATACATAGGACAGGCAAACTACTATCACATGTATCTTTCAAGCCTCTCGATAGATTTATATCCACCAAGTATATCTTGGGCAAGATTTTAGTGGAAAGTTATGAAATAGTCCTTTGTCCTGAGCAACTGTATGAAACACTCACATGCTTTAATGCTTCTTTGGCCATCAGACTAGTATGTGATGCTTTTTCTTATGTAATGCATGCTATTTTGCCATCTACATTTACACGACATGGAAAAACCTACTACATTAGCTTGATGGTTTTTAGTAATGGCTAAATGTAATGTTGCATCAGTCAACATGGAAGCATTTGTTTAGCCTGAAAGACAGAAATGTTTGCATAACATGATTGTGGAAAAGTGCTAATGGATCATCTGCGTAAAGTATCTAGTTTTAATGCAGAATAATCATCACAGATGATTACAGTGTATTTGCAACATAAATCATTGTACACATTCCTACTACGTTGAATTCAGTGAACTATGCATCAGTGTAATGCTGATGGAACTGTTTTATGTTTACTATGCAAGGCCACAACAAGCCACGCACCCCTAATCTACTTTGTCCATTACAACAGCTGAACAAAATGCAGCTAGGGAACAATTACCATTTATGAAAGCCATCATCCTGAGATAAAGAAGGAACGATTTAGTATCTGGCAATGTGTGTATGAAACTGTTCTAAAATGGTGTCTGAACAGTACTTAGTTTACCCTTTAACTACTTGTCCATATAACAAGGAACCATGTCACATGGATATGGAGTAATTCCTTAAGTAAAACAACAGAGCGTTGAATTCTGTATGTAAATTGCATTTTGAAATTTTAAAATGATTTCCCTATAGTTAGTCGAGCATAAATTAGACTATTTAAAATCCTTCACTTCTTACTAGTTTGGAAGCACCCAATTGCTTTTTCACATAGGGTGTCATTGTCAGTGTAATACTTGTGCCCCAGCAATGATTCCAAGTGTCCACATCAGGGACAAGATGGCAAGCAGAGCTGGAAGAATTTTTGGTGCACCTTGAGGGGCGGACAATGTTAAGATCATCTCTGAAGCTTTGTATGCCAGCATTAGGATGGCTCAATTCCTCAACATACCAGGTTAAAGGACTTTTTTTACAAGATGATAGCAACAGTACACATATACAATATAGGCTGTACACAACATCCATTTGTTATGCTTTTTCATAGGAATATAAAGTATTTGGGCACATCGGGATAGTAGTGGATGTTGGCTGGGATTGCAAGTACCATCATACATCCCAACCCACTATACCCTCTTCAGGATGGAGCTTATTCTTGTGTTGCTAGCATTTATGAGGATGTCTGTCACAACCAGTGTCTCAGTGGGGATGTGGAGTCCAGGGATTCTTATGATTGGTCTACTGAGGTCTGGGATACCACTTAACATGTCTGTTTTGTGGCATCCCAGACCTCAGTAGACCAATCATAAGCCATCATTGCCCAGACTGATAGTTGTCTGGCACAGGGTACATCCTATGGTGATCATGTAGGGTGTCCATCAAAGAGTACTTTCTTCAACAACATCAGGAAGTGTATGACACACTTGCTAGTCCACCATGTGAGGCAACCTTACCAGTGGACTCCAGGACATGGTTTGTCACAGCCACTATCCCTGCCATGAGAGACCTGAAATCCTCCTGTAACAAGCCAGCAGAGTGGCCCCAGGTTATGTTCATTAAATGTCACGCAGCAAAGAGGCTCCAGGTCATGTTCATTTAGTATCCCTCCAACTTCATACAAAAGGCAGTTTCCCCAACAATGGGTGTCCATCACCTGAAGAACCCTGTCACCACCTTATGTCTTGCTTCCACCAACTTGTGGGTGTAGATGTAGATAGCCATGTGTCACTGTATTACTCAGCAATTGAGTTAGACAGGGTAGTGTAAGCAAGGAGTGAACAGTAAAGAACACAATCAGCAGTAAGTTAATTTCAAGAGCTAATGGTGGAGTTTAGGTGAAATACAAAAAGTTAGTCGTCTAATCTGTGAAGTTCATCTTGCACTGTTATGACTGCTTCTCTGTCTTGTGGAAATTAATTGTCACACAAAGCATACAGTTTAGGTAATCTTTTGCATATATTTCTAAAGAAAATATATCTAGTGGGCACAAATGTTTGGTTTTTAAACCTGGTAATTAAATTCATCTGCTTCACCATGTTTTAATTTTATGTGATAGCAGTAGTGTGGGGCACACTAACATTTTATATCCAGATATGTATTTTTTACTGGAAAATATGGAAATCTGTTTTCTAACTATATAGAAGTGTATGACATACTTGCTAGTCCACCATGTGAGGCAACCTTACCAGTGGACTCCAGGACATGGTTTGTCACAGCCACTATCCCTGCCATGAGAGACCTGAAATCCTCCTGTAACAAGCCAGCAGAGTGGCCCCAGGTTATGTTCATTTAATGTCACGCAGCAAAGAGACTCCAGGTCATGTTCATTTAGTATCCCTCCAACTTAATCAGTTTCAACTCTCTCTACTTAAAATATACTCGACTCAAATTTCTATTGTTAAACTTTAAACACTGTATTTAATTCTGTTACATATTTTGCTTCCCTGTACTTAAGAAACTGCAACATATTAGCTTACCTGTACTTAAGTCTCTGCCTGATCACCTTTTTCTTCATCATGTAATTTGCAGCTTACATGCCTTATGTTTTTGTAATACATCCTTGTATGCTTATAACTGCCATGTAGTAAATAGCGGAGCTTTTCTCCCCGGGCCTCCACTGAAAATGGACATGTATCCAGTTGGACTAGCCCGGTTAACAAATGTAAAATAAAAATAAATAAAATAAAATAGAAGTTTCCTGCTCTGATGTGCCAATGTATAAAACCAATGTAGATAATTATGTATTTAAGCTGGTACCATCCCAAATACTAAAAAAATAGAATGGGGTAGTATGCTACAGAAAGTGGGGATCATGCTGACCCAGGATATGAATTAAATACTTTCCCTGAATTAAGAAAAAAATGATTTGGAAAAAATAAAATGGCAGGTACTGTGATGGCATAGGCAGAATTTTTTGTTCATAGACAGAAGGAATTTAGTGCAACAGTCTTTGGTTGATACAGTGGGGGTAATACCTTGGCATAGGACACCAAAGGGTACTAAGATGGCTGGAAAGAAAACCTAAAGAAAAGTAGTTTACAATATAACTATTTATTGTACTTTGGCATCTCAGTTGGCATTAGTCATTGTCCATTTACAGGTGGGTCCCTGGGACAAACTAGTTAACACACTCTAAGCCTATTGGCCATTGAGGAGCTGGATGCTTGGATACCATGTTGGAACTTGTGGGTTTCCATGTATTCATCCAAGTCTTTGACTGCATGAATTGATGTATCAAGTTTAACTGAGAGGGGTGTTTATTCCATAGTTGAAGTGTTTTGAATATGAACTCGTGACTTTTTTTTGTGATGTGGGTGTGATATTTTTTTTACAAAGTCCGTCTTATATTTAAGTCATTAGGGGTATTTTCAGCAAAGGGTTTCAAAAGGTAAGGGATGTTCATCATTCCCATGCTGCAGTAGCCTTTGGCTATTTGAATTTTGCCTGCCTTGTAAGCAGCAACAACAAGCTTGCTTCCAAAGCTCTTAGCTCCTTAGTTTTTAACACTTTAAGTAAAAAATAAAACTTTAACACCAAGTTGCAAAAGCAGTGCCCTTAACACAAATTATCCCCTCTCAAAAAAAAAGAAAAAAGCCTCTAAAACTAGTATGGTTGTTTCTTAAAGTGAAACTAACAATATTTAAATATATATTATCCTGTTGTTGTGCCTGAATATTTTATGTTCCTATGACAAAACATAACAAAATAGATGTATACAGCCTAGTCTATATTTCTTAAAATAAATATTCCACCTTTAGTCAATAACTGGAAAAAATAAGAACTAATCTTAAAATCTTCATCCCTCACCCCCCATTCATTCTCTTCCTACTCAACAAAGCCTGTATACCTATTACTTTCTCAAATTCTAACCACACCATATAACAATATAATCCTACCTCTTTAATGCCATAACTTACCTCTCATTATTTGTACCTTTCAACAATTCACATTTTCGAATGTACATCAAATGGAAAAGTTATGACTGTACTCTTTTTACATTGTATAAGTAGCCTAGCTATGTTGTTTTCAACTTGTCTGTTAGTTTGCATTATGACCTTTTTAAATGTATGTACTTATTCTGTTTGTCTGTTCTTTTTGGAGCTTTTCTCCCCAGGACTCCATTGAAAACGGGTTCTTTTAGGCCCAATGGACTATCCTGGTAAACCAACTGCAAATAAATAAATAAATAAATAAATAAATAAAACTCTAATGACTTCTATAAGAAAGGTTTCCCCAAAGGGGACCCCTCTACCAGAAATGAGATTTGAGGCTGATTGCTGCTCCTAACAAGCTCCTTAGTTTCCTTTGAAGCAACAAGAAAGTCCTGAAGTCACTTCCTTCTAGTTGCTATTTGCCCAGCACCAATAAGATAATCAATCAGAGGGGAAGGACAGTGAGGGAGCCAGGACTTTAAGCAGGCCAGTTGCTGCTTCTTATGCAGGAAACAAACCAAATACTAGCTAGATCATGGTGAAATGGGGCCACAGACAAGATAATGAACAGTCCCCCCACTACCAGTACACACCTAGCCATACCGCTGTCCCATTATTTGGCTACTATTTTCTTTACTTTTACAATGATCGGAGATTTCGATTTAATTTAAAACTTAACTTTAACTGATGGTCATTTGCTAAACACAGCTCACATTGAAAACATACTTACTATAAACAGCAAGTTCTCTACCTTTGCAATTCTCTTCCCTTGAAATTTACATTTGTTCTCACATTTAATAATGTATCTGGCAGCCCATTAAACGATAAAACATCTGCTGCATTACTAGTCAAATAACCACCCGTTAGTGCTTCACTATATGCTATGTGATGGGTGCAGGAATCCAAGACAAATGTTTGGGTCCTAACAGTGTACTGCATGCAAGTGTAATTTTACAGTAGTAACCTACAAAGACTGTCTGAAGTGACTTGGTCATAGTAACACAGCAGGGAAACAAAGGCTGTGGGGAAACATGCACTATGGGAAACAATTTATTAGCATTTCATAGCCTTACTTGTCTGCCCCAAGTACTAGATAAACTGTTGGACCCCAACAAGTTAAATTTCACAGCCTCATGCTTGCAAAAAAAAAAAAAAAAACAGATAAAATAAAATGTTAACATTGGTTGCAAAGAAACTGGGCACCAGTATTCAAATAAAAAATATCTTACCCAAAGAACATGACTCATACAATGGCACTCCTGTTTATTACAATTATTAGTATACAGGAACTAAGTATGTATTTATTTAGGTTCATCGGTGTGTACTAGACTAATGGCCCTGGAGCCTTCACAAGCCTAGCCCATAGGATTATCCAGGGATCTACCACACAACCTTAGTCCCCAGTCCCTCGATTGAGAAGGTGAATTTTCCATTTCCCATCCACTCATCAAGATTTCTCTTGAAGAAGGACCATGAGATGCTCTGTTCAACATGTATGGGAAGTCTATTCCATAGCATGGGCAGTCTCTGGGTTATGAACCTGTCCCTGTTCTGCTGATTGTGGTAATGAGGTTGAGGTCTCTGGAGCATGTGGTGCACAGGGATTGGGATTTCTTTAGATGTGGCATTTTTAACAGAGCTAGGTCAAGCAGAGATTGCCTCTAAGTAGGCGATATGAGACAGAGAATAGTTGAAGTTTTTTGTCTGCCCATATACGACAAGTGTTTAAGGCCTTGGATCCTCTTTGTGCGGTACTTTTGAGGCCTCTCCAGTTGTTGCAGGTGTCTAGTGAAGTACAAGCCTAATGGGGAATTGTACTCGACAATTGGCCTAATAAAGAAAGAGTACAGGGAGACAATGACCTCTTTCTTCCTGGATGCAAAACCCTTAGTAATGAGATGTGCCACATAGAAGGACTTTCTGACCACAGTGGCAATATAGTGGTCAAAAGAGAGGCTGCTGTCAATCTGTGTTCCCAGATCTCTTATAATACCTTCTGTGTTCACTGGACTACCATCGATGTGGTAATTCATGCGAGCCAGGTTTTTTCCAAAGGGGATGATGACCCATTTTTTTGGCATTGAGCTTAAGGCCATGGTTCTGACACCAGTCGTTGGTCTCAGTGAGGCCTTTCTGTAGGATGTCAACATCACTTGGGGAGTAAATAGCTCCCAACATGCAATTGTCTCGAACTTTGTCAACCAGACTCCCTTCGTGTTGGCCTGGACTTCAGAGAAGTAGATACAAAACAGGAAAGGACCCAGGACCGAACCCTGTGGGACTCTACCCATCACTGGTCAGCAGTCTGACTTGAAGTCAGCTACTTTTACACTGTGGGTTCTATCTGTGAGCCAGTTTGCAACCCACCTAGTTATATAGGAGTTGATGCCTAGCTTAGTGAGTTTTTCTATGATTCCTGAATGGGGAATAGTATCAAAGGCCTTAGCCAGATCAAGGTAGGATGTATGAACCACCTTGCCTTTATCCACAGCTCTGGTGACTGATTCAGAGAAGTCGACCAAGTTGAGCAGGCATGATCTTCCCTTCACAAAACCAAACTGTGTGGGATCCAGAGTTTGGAGTTTTCCTATATCCTTGTTTATTAGTTCCATGATGATGCGTTCTATAGCTTTGCATATCAGACTCATCAGGCGATAGTTCCCAGGGTCTGTAGTTGCTCCTCCTTTGTGGAGAGGGATGACTGTAGCAGTGTGCCATTCGGTAGGGACAAAGCCTTAGGTGAGGCTGTGATTGAACAGGGCACACAGTTGAGGTGCCAGTTCACTCTGTAGTTCATGCAGAACACAGCCAGGTATATTTTCAGGTCCCATAGAAGTTGTATTTTTGGCCTAGGACAGTGTTGTTTTAACCTGTGCAGCAGTAATACTGGGTGCCAGGCAATTTACTGGGATTGTGATTGGTCCTTTTGGGTGAGGAGAGGGGTAAAGTTGGCAATGAATCTCTCGGCCAGTATATTGGCAATATCTGTTGGCTTGGTATAGGAGCTACCATTGTGCAGCAGCTCAAAGCAAATCTGGGTATTGCCATGGAGATTCTTTACATACTATAGAAGCCCTTGTGGTTGTCTTTACTATCTGGTGTAATTCTGTTTTCATAGCTAGCTTTAGAGGATTTGATGATGGATCTCAACATTTTGTTGAGGCTGATAAAGGGAGTTTTTACAGTCTTGGGACTTCACCTTATTCCGCATCGGCTTCCTCTTCCTGTTGTAGAGTTTGTTTATGGCAGAGACCACCAGACTGGCTTCTTTTTTTGGAGGAGAGTGTCTTAGTTCTATTGGGTATGGCGAGATCCATGCATTTGTGTACGTGTTCAAACAGTATATGATTTGGCGGTCATGCAACTCTTCTCCATTTGTATGAGTGCAATGAAGTTAGCCACCTCTGTTTTTTAGGAGCCCAAAGTTAGCTTTGGAGAAGTTTTTCATGGTGGTTACCTTTGTGGGGGGGGGGGGGTGGAAGGGATGTGGATTTCCAAGGTGATTAGTTTGTGGTCTGGGAGGAGTGGACTATTGGTGTAGTGCAATGGTCACCCATGTTAGTAATGACCAGGTCAAGGATGTTGCTACCTCTAGTGAGGGTAAGAATGAGCTGGTTCAGGGCATTGGAATTAATGAATTCCCGGAAACGTTGGGCAAGTGTATTGTTACACGAGTAGTTTTCCCAGTTAATGGAAGGGTAGTTGATGTTGCCCAGTATGAGAGTGTTAGGCTGGACCCTAATATTCTCCCGGGTGCTTAGGAACGTGGATTGTGAGTCTTGGGACATGATTGGGGACCTATAGCTGGCTATGACCTGAATCGTTGTCTTATCCAATATTAGCTGCACCTGAAGTATCTCTGATGTGTTATGTTGGGCTACCAGTCTAGAGGTGTGCACATCCTTTATGAATATGGAAACACCACCACCTTTGGAGCTACAGTCCAAGTTCTGGGGCCAAAAGGTGTGGAATTCGTTATAGCCTGGTAGTGCAGGGGTGCTTAATGCAGCCTTGAACCAGGTCTCTGTTACAGCACAAATGTTGATGTTTTCCATTTTAAGGAGTGATTCGAGTGAGCACATTTTGAGATTTAGCCTTCTAGCATTGAGCAGCATGACCCTCAGATTGCATTTGTTTTTAGCTGTTATGATGGTAATTTGATCTCTGGAACACTGCTTAAAAAAGGCACTATAGGGGAGGCAAGAGCCTTGGCCAGTAACCGGAAGCCCAAGGGTGACAGATGCAGGCCATCTCTGGCAAAGCATCGAGGTCTGTCAATCATGTTATCCCAGGCAGACAGATACTGGATTCCCTTAGAATGACACCAGAAACATAGCCAATTGTTGAAATCAATAATTTTCTGCTTGTACTGTGGTATCATTCTGGGTGATGGTAGGATGCTGGTCAGAGCTAGGGTCATACCCGCCTGGGCTATATAATCCAAGAGCTCCTCCATGTCTCTTTTCATGTTGTCCTGGGAGGTACGTCTCAGGTCATTTACACCCACATGTGCAATGACAGAGTCATATTTGTGCCTGTTATTTGAGGACCTGAGTGCGTGTGTTATCTGGTGGATTCTGGCACCTGACAGGCAGCTGACTGTTACTTTCTCCTTATTCAACCGAGTGAGTGGGACATCAGTGTGCCTCAATATCGAGTCACCTATGATTAGTGCGTTGGGCATGCTGTTTTACCTTAGGGGCTTTGGTTGAGTGCCACACTGTTTAGGAGAGTTGTGTCTAGTGATTAGTGTTGTGTTTTGGTGGTTGAGTGCATTTCTGCCTTGGAGGTCTCTGCTGTTTGGGTAGATTTTTATTCGGAACCTCCGTGAAAGTGGGTGTATGGTTTGTGTTTTTATGTGAAGGCAGTGCTGGTGTGTGTTCTGGAGGGCTATGTGTTCCATGCGGTGTGGTGCAAGTTTTGACCTTTTCCTCTTGACCAGCTACCCCAGTCTTGGCTGCAGAGTGCATGGCTTCCAATTTGTGTGTATATATAAGTACATCTCTCACAAGTCTGAGTGCTGAGAGGTAAGAGGAGAGGGTCATCAGTGTACATGAGGTAGTTGCTTCATTCCCTTAGGATGCCCAAGTTCACCAGGTTAATAGGGGAAAGCACAGGGAACTTACCTTTAGACATGCCTGGAGGGGAGGGCATTAATAAAAAGTATTGGAGCTGTTTCCTTGTAGAACGTTTAGTGCTGGTAGCACTTTTGTATGCTACAATAATTGCTACAAGTAGTCTGGTAAAGTGCTAGACTAATAAACTAGTAAAATTGCAGGAGAGGAGAGAACTAGTAGATCTAAGGGAAAAATTGAAGAGCATACTTTGGCATCACCCAGAAGCTTACAAACAGTCCTGGATACAGCAAATCTGTATCTGGACTAGACTAGTTACAGGAATGGTGGGAAACAAGTGCAAATGCAGGCTTTTAAACCATAAAGTTGGAAAGAGATGGGGGAAAAAATGCCCAAACGGCCAATAAACTACAATTTCTGTACCACAAACCACTCCTCTTGTGGCAGATAGGCTACCTAGTGCTTACCACTCCCACTGATAAGTTAGAAGGCTTCTTTCCAACACCGAAAGGCTTGGGGCGCTCAGAACCTTATAAAAAGTTCTGGATACAGCAAATCTGTATCTGGACTAAATTAGTTACAGGAAAGGCAGGAAACAAGCTTAGAATATTTTTTTAACAGAAAAGCAGCTAAAACAGCACTCAAAACAATTCCAAGTGCAGTGCAAGCTAGCACACCTGACTGTGTAGCAATATTAAGGCTGAAGAGATGGGACTGGTAGGAGCGCCTGAAATCAAAATATAATCTCATTGTACTCAGTTGAGTGAAAAACTTCAAATCCAATAAACTGTTTAAAAACAAACTGGTTAACCAGAAACGATAAGAGCAGGAAGCAGGTGAAACACTTTTATTCGTAAGCGCTTTCGGCTCAGTATTACCGAGCCTTCATCAGACAAACAGTGATTCAAAGGCTCTCAGCCTTAATATACAATGATAATTAATATCAATTAAGTAATTAGTTAGAATTTAAAAAGACATTTCAATAAATTTCTTTATACTAGTTCTCAACCTAAATTCTAATAGTCTTATGTTGAGAAACATAAAATTATTAAAACATATAAAAATCTTCTCTCAGAAAGTAAAACAATTATTGTAGTGAATTGAATAAAAATTAATTTACCACCACTATGTATTAAATAATTGAAATACATAATAATAAATAAAATTATTGTTATTATTGTTATTAGATCTCATATTTAAATGTTCATACATTAAATACTTAAAGTGCACAATTGATGTTAGTGTAAAAATAAATATAAATATAAAAATAGACCTAAATAATAAAACTCAGTTGAGTGAGCAGATGAGATGGACCCAGGAGGAGTGTTCTGACACAAATTTACAGGAGGAGTGGGCAATTCCAAAGCCACCAAGATTAATACCACAACACAAACAGAGAGAGAGGGACAAAGAGAGAGGCAGAGAGAGACCACACAATATTCAATTAAACAAATAAACAGAAAAATAAAATGCAGTGCTTTCTGTAACACTGGGAGTTTATACTTAGCTCAGCTTGTAATACAGTTGAATGCAGGTAGATAGCAGCCAGCCAAAAAGCTCAGATATTGCATTTTCTAAACAACAAGAACTATCAACTCTAATGACTGGCATTACTGACTGACTGTAATCCTTGATAACTTATCTGAAAATGGAGACCTGAAGGTCTGGCAGTTGGTGCAGAGGATTAATGACCTGCTTCCTGTAGTTAAGGTACAAGGCTTTACCTCTGCCTACTGTGTGACTCTGAGGAAGTCACTTAATTAGACAATGCTCCCAGGTTACCCCTGAAAGGTGTGTTGCTAAAAAAGGCAAGGCATATATTTTCTGAAATTATAATGCCTTGCAAGGATATGAATTATGAAATTAGAACTCTAAATGTATGGCACTGCAAGAATACCCTTGTGAAAGCCACTGATTTCTCCTGACTTTCACAGTAAATATCAACCCAGTAGTTGGAAACTTATTTCCCTATTTACAAACCAACAATCTGATTTCATAAACAAAAATTCTCTAGAAACAGACATACCATACCAACACAATAAAGTCTTTTGCATAGTTACAGGGAAAAATTACCAACTTTATTTCTATGAACACAACACTTTTTGACACTACTTAGGCATACAAATATATTTTCTACCAAGATATATAATTTATGTACAAGGACATACCAGTGCTACAGTTCACTCATCTTCAAATTCAAAGGTAATTATTTCTTCTTGATTAAACCATGTCTTTTGGGAAGGATTCCCAGAAAGCTAAGAAAAGTTACACAAATGTGTGAGTGAGCGCTTAAAAGACCAAACAGCAAAAATCATGTGCTACTTGCCAAGATAGAGGTACCGAATGGGAAGGGATGACTTTTCAGCAGGCTCTGGAAGAGTGAAAACTCTGCAGAATTACTACTGTTTTCTGTCTGTCACAAGGATGTGCATATGCACACACAGCATGTTTTCAGACCATGGCACTTATGAAAAGTGAGAAATTGCCACTTACACACATGCTAATTCACACCATAGCAGTCTGTTAATGCAGCTAATGCTGAATCTACCTGATTCTTATCTTACATTTGGACTGTAGCACTTGTTATAAGGTTTGCAACAAAAAAAGAGCTATATCTCCTGCTCAGTACAATGCATGGACATGAAAAGGAAATCTCTCTCCTGTTCAATTCAGTACAGAATATTCAAATTGCATGTGCTAATTCCTGGAAGTCTCTTCTCTGTGTGCAAGCATCAACCTATAGGACTGGAGTTGACATGCAGAGCAGGAAATAAGATCTGGAGAGGAAAAAAAAATGGGCAATAGTCTTATAAATTAATGCTTCTTACCACCGGGAAAAGCCGAAAGACACAACAACCAGGCCTCGTAGCCAGCATCAGGACCTAGGCGGCTAAGCTGCCTTGTGTAGGATCTGGCCCTGACCCAAATATCCAAAGGTTACTGCAGCAGTGTGGAATCCAAACATTTACTGCTACAGTAAGTTCTTACACAACTGTACTTTACTTTTAAGGCTTTGTAGGTCAGACCCAGGTCTCTTCAATAAACGTAATACTGTTGAAGAGAGTTGCTATAGTAGTTGCTATAGTCTTTTGCTACCAGGAACACCTTATAGCCCTTAGATTTTCTTTGCGGAACCTTTATACCTTGTCCAGTTGCACACTAAGTGAGAGTAGGTTAGAGAAGGTACAGCATTTAGTAACTGGTCTGAGAGTTATTTAAAGGGGGACAATTTCTTTTCTAGCTTTTGACCGAGCCCCTGAGTAGGGCCAGGTAGGCAATGCTGCATCTGCTCTCATTGGTAATGGGCAATAAAGCAAATGTCATATTATGGAAGGGCTCCAAAGTCTTTTACTATATTACCTTTTAGCTGTTGCCCATCAGTATCGTTTGTGTGTGTCATCAAATTTCAAAATTCCAAAATACCACATATTTTGCTATTGAAGGCAATGCCATTTCAATTACACCATTCATGTGTACTAATGTATGAAGGGAGGTGCTATGAGCTAAGGAAAATGCTCACAAGTTTGCAAGCCTTCTACATATTAGTTGAGCTAGGTCAGTTTTTTTGACATCTGAGAAAAATATGCCAAAAAGGAGTGACCACCAGTCAGACCCTGGAGGGATTCCACTAGTGATGGGATGATTTGGACAGAAGTCCTCCTATTGTCTGTTCTACATGACAATGAAGCCAATTGTGGACTAAAGTTATGGCTTCATGGAAAAGCTCACTGGGCTATCTATGATTCATCCATGGGGTCAAATGTCAAATGCTTTAGCCAGGTCAAGATAAGCTGCATAGGCGGATACAGGGTTACACTCAAAGGTTTGAGGTTAAGCATACAAGATCTACCTTTGACAAACCATACTAGATTTGGTCATGGAGGAGAAGGTTCTTGTCTAAGTTCCATAATAATTCTTTCCAATCCATGCTGACTTAAATCACAGAGAAGGAGGTATCGCTTGTTTGCTCATGTAAGTTCCATAATAATTCTGTCAAACAACTTTGCAAAATGTGCTTGAGGCTGATCCATCTGCAACTGAGCTCTGTGCAACAGCCTTGTTTATGGGTTGGGTACCAAAACAGCCTTCTGCCAGATATTAGCAATGTTGTCATTTTTAATATTCTAAACAGATGGTGCAGTGGTGCAGCTGTAGCGTTGTCGCCTCACAGCAAGAGGTCCTTCGGTTCAATTCTCGGCTGGGGTGCCTTCTGTGTGGAGTCTACATGTCCTCCCTGCATTTGTGTAGGTTTCCTGCAGGTGCTCTGGTTTCCTCCCATGTTACAAGACATGCATCTGGAGCATTTCTCCACGGGCCTCCTCTGAAAAATGACTCTTTCCAAGTTGGACTTTCCTGGTTAGCAAATGTAAAATAAATAATAAAATACACATAAGGGGGCTATGCAATTCTGAATGCATACATTTGACTTCCTGATATCTTAACTAATCCCATGGAACTGGTGTTTCTGCCATTAATGAGGGCAGAGCTAACCAGTGAGGATGCAATTTCAAGTGGGATTTTGTGTAGGGAGGAATAGTGGATGTAACTCTACCATTTAGGTTTTTGATGGGGTCCTGTAATGCAGTTACTTCATTAACAAAGTAGTTATTTAGTACTCCACAGCTACGATTTCAAAAGTCCCTAACGAGTGGTATCATTTGCCACTGGGTTAGACTTGGTGTAGATGAGGAATATAATGTGCAACAGTCACAGCAAACAGAGGAGGGTAATGTTTAGCTTTGCAGAGTTAGCAAGGATGTTTCAGTACCTAAAGTTTTAATTTGCTCAAGACTGTTCATGCTTACAAAGTCCAGTAGTGCTTTTTTTTTTTTTTTTGCGTGTTACTAGTAACGATCATAGTTTTCCAGAAAGAGACTTTTGTACTTGTCAACTAAACCTTTCACATAACTGAAAATAATTTGTTTAATTAATGGTTGGTGTGTTTAAAGAGCTGTCAAAAAGCTACAGGGAGATTTTCCTGTTCACTGCCACATCCAAAATATGAAATGCAGGTAGGAACAGTACAGACTTGTCCCCTAGGTTTATCTTTTTTTTTTTTTTTTTTTTCTTTTTTATACTAACTAGCTAGTTCTTTTCTGCTCCCTTCCTTGACCAGTACCAGGAAATAAATTAGAAAATTGAATGGTAAACTGAAAAAAACAGATTCATGTTGTAGGTACTGTAGCATACACATAGCTGTGTGAAAACATCAAAGTGAGTAGTCTGCTTGGAGAATCTTCCAAATACGATGTTGTATTTGCTATATTAAGTTGATTAGAAGAATTGGGTGGGAGGGTGAGGATAAAATCAAATTTAAATAATGTGAGGGTAACTCGCGATACACTGAGTTAAAAGAGAATAAGAAGGATAGGTTGGTTGGAAAAAATCAAAAGTTATTACAAAGCAGTCTTAACTGGCAACTCAAAGAATTAAATCTTGTCTTATTCTCTTTATCTTAAATAAAAATGCTATTTTCAGCTCCTTCCAAAATTTCAGTACAGTTTATCACTTTCTAGTCCAAAGACTGTAGAACATACTATTGGCACTGAGAAAAATGTTGAGTTGCCCCCAACTCAAACTCAAGGATGACACAAAAAATAAAAAACCACTGAAGCTGCAGACAGAAAGATGCTCCTCCTGAGACAGTACCAAAGAGCTTAGGCTACCATACTGGAACAACAGGAAGCAACCAGGAAACAAACAACGAACACAATATCCACCAAAAAGATTTAATTAAAACTGAAATAACTCTCACCTAAAATATTTCACAACATGTGTCTGAAAAAATTTATGCTTATAAATAACTTCCAATTCAAACAATCCCATAAACAGATTGGCATACATGGGGGCAAATGAAGCCCCCATGGCTGTACCCTGCAATTGGTGGTATAAAACATTATTAAATTAAAAAAAAATATGAATTAAACAAAAATGAACCAATTCAATAACATATTCTGTAGCAGGAAAATCTCCTAAAAAAATCTGATAGCCTCCAATCCAAACTGATGTTTAATATTTGTATATAAGCTCTTCACATCTATACTAACCCATAACATATTTTGATTTAATTTAATACGTTTAACTTTGTCCAAAAAGTCAAAAACGTCACTTATGTATGAGGGTAATTTCATAACATATGGAGACAAAAAATGGTGTAAAAAAACACCTAGGTTATGCAAAAAATACACAGACCCTGAAACTATAGGCCTACCTGGAGGTCTATACAAATTCTTATGAATTTTAGGTAGGCAATAAAACAAGGCCATTTTACAGCCTTCAACCTGAAACTTTTTTTTAACATCTGACTGACAAAAATAACCTAATCTCACTCCTTTGTTCATTAAATCCTTATATTCATCAATAGATGTATAATAGACTTCTGAATTAACAGCTTTATATGTATTAGCATCACACAAATGTTTCATACACATACTTAAATAATCAGAAAAATACATAACTACTAATTTGTTACCCTTATCTGATGGTTTAAACACAATATCATCCATCCTGCTTAAAGTTAGTAAAGCTTTCCATTCTTGACATGACATATTGTAATTTATGTTAGACCTATTGTTCATGAATTCTTTGTAAGCTAACTCTGTGAAGTGATTTACTAAATTAACAAACTGACATACCTCCCCATTTAAAACGTTAGGCATGAAAGTACTTTGTGAAGGAACCTTAGAAGTATCAAAACTATAATAAGCATTGTTCTCAGTTTCAGACATACATGAATAAAAACTATCCAAAGAACTGTCTACACTCTCTTCGTTCATTTCAGAAACAGAAAAATCATAATTTCTGAAAAAATATTTCAAATGTAATTTCCTAGCAAAAGCAAAAACGTCACTTTGTATATCATAAAGACGAGTAACCACCGTAGGAACAAATTTAAGTCCCCTATTCAAAATGCACATTTCAGTTTCATTAAATACATAATTGGAAAGATTAATAACATAATCTGTAGTATCTAACAAAGTATTATTAATAAAAACAGCATGAACATCAACGTTTTCCCTGTTTGTATCCCCCCTGTCCATAGCGTTGCCCACCTGGGTTGGCTGACTGTTCCCATGTCTGTTTCTGTCCCTGTGCAGAGGGGATAGAAGTGGAGGAATCCCCACGAAAAGTTTGTCGAAATCTATCTCTCTGTTCGGCCGCTGGGAGAACTGGAAAATCACCATCATTCCACTCGTCTTCATGTGAAGTGTAACCTCCTTCTGATGCCGAAGAATTGAACGGTGGAGTCACAGTAGCACCCGGGTGGAACCTAACTTGCTTCCGACATTTGGTACGTTCTGTCCTGGAAAGGAAAGCCTTGCTGGATTCGTAATCGCGTATATCACGCAAAAGCTTTCCTTTTTTTCTGTTAACCAAAGTAGTCTCATATTCTTTTAATTTGAGATTTGTTTGTTTAAGGAAATCATCAAACACAGACACCGGAACAGTACTAGTGAGATCAGGACACAATTTCTTTATGTTAGAGCACAGTTCTTTATGCTTTAACTGATCCCGTTCAATAAGAATGTGTAGCCATTCGGTTACACATTTGTGTGCAGCATTAACCCACCTCTTATGAAATGCAGTATCAGTGTCTAAAGTCAGGTCAAACGGGTTAGAGGGGTCTTTAAACACTCTAAGTCCCCTCGGAGTGGTGTCAGTCTCCACATACTTTTGTAAACCACAAATATTGTAATGAACTGAGGTTTCCTTCCACATTAATTTTTCCAGTTCATCAAACAATAGTTTATGTTCTGTGTTCACAGCTAATGATATCTTTCTACCCACACAGGAAAAAGGATTCGTGGGCCTGGAGCGTCTATCTTCATCCCACTTTTCCCAAATACTGTTAACTTCATTCGGTAATCTTTGTGGGACTTGTCTCTCACCTCTATCAGCTGAACTAGTAGAATTGGCTGGATTCACAAGAAAATTATCCAGAGACATTTGGCTCCCCTCCATATTCTCTCTGAATATCCGAGGAAGGTGGTACTGTGGATCAATAGGCATCAAACTGGAACAACAGGAAGCAACCAGGAAACAAACAACGAACGTCACTTATGTATGAGGGTAATTTCATAACATATGGAGACAAAAAATGGTGTAAAAAAACACCTAGGTTATGCTTAGGCTACCATCTCTACAACCAAATTAGCACAATTATTTAAGCAGCCACAATATTAACTGCAGCTGCTTAAATGGCTACTATTACTGTGCAAGACACCGAACATTTTTTAAGAGACCTTTTTAAATGCACTGATAAAACTTGCAAACCAGATAATTTAATTTTAGTGACCTTAGATGTTATATCACTATTCACTGTTATACCAAATGATGAGGGAATTAGGAGGGTGATTAAGCTAATGATTGAACATGATAACCTTACTAGGAATAAAATTAGTCTGATTGAAAGTTTATTGCGACTAGTCCTTGAGAATAATATATTTGTATTTAGGGATGAAATTTATTGGCAGTGCAATGGCATTGCGATGGGTACATCGTGCGCCAATAGTTATGCAAATGCAGTCATGTACCACTGGGAAAGGGAAAGTTTAGTACAGAGTAGGTTTGCACAAAATATTTTATTCCTTCGTAGGTTGGGGGACGACCTGTTCCTTTTATGGAATGGGACACCAGAACAGTTATTTGAATTTATTGATTTTATCAATAATTCAGCTGAGTTCTTAAAATTTACCCTTAGTTGGTTTACCTTTGAAGTAAATTTTCTAGATGTTATGGTGTTCTAGGATGATAATGGAAAACTTAGTATGAGTTCTTATAGGAAAGAATGTTATAGAAACAATTTACTTAACCAAACAAGCATGCATCCAAAGTATATTTTCAGAAATGTAGCATGCAATCAATGTTTAAGAGCATCAAGACTGAACGTAAAGGAAGACGAGTTTGAAAAACAGATTATAGGAGTAGGTAGGAATCTGCTAGAGAAAGGATATGATGAAAGCTTGGTTAATAAAAATATAAATGAAGTTAAAAGACTTAGAGCTACCAAAGCTAAACCATATTTCTCAAAAAAGAATGAGAGAGATGACACACAAAAAGTTAGGAATTATGAAAGTGTCAATAAAATAAGAATGTGTTTTAGTTATTCAAGGGATATAAAGGAATATATTAGTATTATTAATAGACACTGGAATATTCTATCCAATGATAGATAGGTAAGTAAATATTTAGAAAAGACACCTCAGTTTACGTTTAAAAATAAAAAATCATTCAGGAGACGACTCTGTCACACAAGAGATGTTACCCAAACAATAAGGAAGGAGGGCACCAAACCTTGTTGAAGTGTCAAATGTGTGCATACTTCATGGATGATATGGTATTCAAACACCCTGATGCTGGAGAGAAGTTTGAATTTGTGATTACCGCTACATATAATAGTGTTCATGTGGTATATCTTGCTGTTTGTCAACTCTGTTACAAATTCTATGTTGGAAAGACGGACAGACAAGATAGAATCAGGGAACATGTTTATCACATTCGAAAGAGAAATGCATTTAATGCATTGGCAAAGTATGTATATGAAACTGATGATAGACATTCCTTTAAGTTTGTGGTTATAGAAAAATGTTTTGAAAATTTGAGAGGAGGTGACATAAAGGGGAGGACTGAGAGCTTAGAGGCAGAATGGATAGTTAGATTGAGAGCGAATGTAGGACGTGGACTTGACCATATTCCTATGAGACCCATTTTAAAAAATAGGCCATTACATAGGTAATGATATAGTTTAAATAGTTTAAATATTATTTTAAATATGTTTTTATGTATTTATATTTATGTATGTTTTAAAATTATATGTATTGTTTGTTTTTAAATGAAGCGCTAGTTATAAGATATGTATACCTTTAAACAGATATGAAAAGGTCAGATGACCATTACTCTACGGTATAAGAAGGGTGTTTTTACTAATTATGACATACACCTGAGGAAGCATTTATGTGAAAGTGCCTGTGTGTCTGTTTCGATCGAATAAAAGTGTTTGAATGTTCATTGGAGAACTTGGAGCCTAGTCTTTGCTTATTTTATGCTTTTTGGACTTGTGCTTGTGTTGTGCAAAGGCTTTTGGATATCGCTGGTTTGTGTTTTTTGCATTTTGTAAAAGGTGTTAAGATTTGGAGATAAGTTAGCAGAGAGGATGGATTCACTCTGTTATATTACTGGGTGAATATTTACACCCCTATATCTCTGAGGCTGATAAGAAACCTTTACAGAGTAGGAACATTCAAAAAATATATGTATATATATATATATATATATATATATATATATATATATATATATATATATATATATATATATATATATATTTTTTTTTTATCCTGTGCAAGTTTAAAGATGCTTTGATGGTTAGTATGGGAATTTAATATTTCCAAGAAGGATGAGATGTGAAAGAGTATTCCATTTGTTTTAATTTTGTTAAGAAGGGTATGTACCCTAACTGAACTGGGGTTGTATTGTGTAGAGCCTCCACCATCACACAAGAGCACTCCAAAAGTGAAGGTCCAGCTCTATCCTCATGGTATTTCATACCAAGGGGAGGAGTACAACAACTTAAACCATACACTGTGTAAATGCTGCATGTGAATGAAGAGTGCTACTCAATGCACAGGTACCTATTCCTTGCATGTCATGAGCACTGCTGAAAGTGTTATTTACTTACCAGAGTCCGATGTTGACCATCCTCATTGGGTTACCTGGGTGTTGGACACAATGATGCATACATGACCAGTGAAACTCTAATACTATTCAGCCATAGGGGATGCATGCTGTGGGAATGCACTGCCTGAGCACAGATTCATGGGTAGTTACTAGGAATCCACTGAGGAGCCTAGCCCACTTGTCCCAGAGCATTGTCTTATGTGAAATACTCAAATTCAGACATTTAAAAGGAAGTTCTGAGAACTGGACTACAGGAAATAGCTCATTAACAGTTCACAGCCTTAATCTCCTTTATTTGCAATAGCCGGTACAGCTCCATATCTTTAAAAAATCATTTTGCGTGTTCCCAGCATAAAAATCATAAGACTGTCAAAGCATACACATTTATGTTGCAGTGTCCTTGTTTGGTAACCCAGCACCGTTTCTGCTGGAGACCAGACCTGGTAACACAGGCATTAGTATTTTAGTGCCCATGTAATGCTTGCAGTACCATATTCCAGATACATCTGAAGCAGTCATGATATCAAATAGCCCCGCTGACTTCAGTGATCTACTGCATTACTTAGAAGTTTCACTTCAACATGAAGAACAATGTAAAATTTCTTAGCAATATAATGTAACAGTCCTGTTCAAGTTTTGGAATAGGATCTAGTGCTTGGAAGTCATCATTAACCTATGCAGCTTAAGGACTCCTAGATCCCAGGTTTCAAATTAATAGTATAAACACTTGCGGTAGCATGATTCTCCAAATGTTAGTTCTTTCTAAATCTGTCCCAAGAAAAGGAATAGATTGGGAATTGAGGGTCATGTGATAAGTAGTTCATGTATGGTTTTAAGAATGAGAAAGATAAACGGATGACAATGGTAAACACACACATCATGCACACACGTAGTGTGTGTGTGTGTGTGTGTGTGTGTGTGTGTGTGTGTGTGTGTGTGTGTGTGTGTGTGTATGCACTTTATCTGTGTATAAAATATATATCTCATATCTCGATGGCTCTTCCATTGATCACCACTAAATAGAAAAAAATCGAATCACCTACACATGTAGTCGGACAACTGCATCACAAATATTCATAGGAAGTTGAAGTTATTGAGTCTTGTGACAATTATGCCTTGTGAGTTCCCACCCTAGACTGTACCTCTCATTTTAGAGACAGCTAGGTCAGTCAAGCCCTGGGTGAATTTGAATACCCATGCAATTATCCAGGTGTTTGAAGGAAGAAAATGTGTCCCACAATTTTACCTGCACTGGGTATCTATTCCAGATGTCAGGTGGATGCTAAGTGCATGGAGAACATTCATGTACTGTGATCCCAACCAACAGCTTACAGAACGTGTATTCATACTACTGACTGAAAACCTACCATAGACATATTTTTCCAAGTGATAGACAAAATGCAAACACAAACTATCCGTAACTGTATGACAAGCCATGGCAGGGCATATCCCTTCATACCCCCAACATGGAGACTTTGACCGCACACTTCCTTACATAGGCTAACTGCAGTATTGTACAATGAAGTCTGCAGGGAGATACCCTGCATGTTTGGGTCCATGTTATTTCATTGAAGGTTCATTTCAATGAAACTCAAACTGTTGAAAGCTCACTTCACTGAATATTCATTTGACTGGAAATTCGGACTAGAAGTCTATAGAAAGTATCTGGTGGTGTCATTTATTATCATAGGAGTTCTTGGGAAAGTGAGTGTAGTAGGGCATGTGTGGACTGCAACTGTCAGCATTATATTCTCCCTCAGATTTGTAAATGAAAGCATTTTTGCTCCAGCATTTAGTCACTGTGGGTGGTGCTTTTCCCCATGAGATTGTGACTGTGGTACTGGTACATATAAGTAACGGGGTGGGGACAAAGAACCCACATGGGGGGGTTGCAGGGAGCTTGTCACCTGGAAAATTTTTTTTTGGTACATGTGAAAGTTTTCTATCAAATTAATTTGTCAAATAGCATATACAACACTTTCAGAATCACAAGAATACTTACCTTATACTTCAAATTTCATATTTATTGCATGAGAAAAGGAATCATAACAGCACAGAGAAGGGTAGTACCATTGTAAACAAGCTGGGTCTGTCACATACTGTCAGAATAAGCAAAATTGGTAATTGGTACATACTAAATCAAATTATGTCCCCCTGGAAAGAAAAAATAAGGTGATTTTACATAATGCAGTCAAAAAGAAGGGATCTTGATGTAACACGGGCCATTGTTTTGTACAATGTTATCAGATGAAACATATTCTGTCACAAAAAATAGTTGCTTCATTTCAATATGTTCATCATTGTGTTTAAACTATAAATAAACATCAGACCCTTGTTTACCCATACTGCTGGTGTGACACAAGACTGACTTTATTGTAAGCTGTATTTGTTCAATAACCCACCTGAATACAATGCCCACGCCAATCTTATGTGGCCACTTTATTATTGTCAAACCAATAATCAATTATAACTGGGAACATTGATTAAAGCATAACTGATGAGCAATGTTTGAATGTTTTTACCTTTACTGTGCTTTTGTTGCCAATGTTTCTACAGTCTTTATTTTGCTTAGAACTGCTAAATGCTAAGTAATCACACTACTGAGTGAGACAGGTTTACACCAGATTTGACAAAATACCTGCTTAGCACCACCTATGATAAGTACTACTTGCATTCTTATTGAGTCTCTGAGATAGTTCTGCACTAAGTTTTGGCATTTATTGTAATCTGATTTGGAATTGCTTTGGTTTAAACTCTGGAGCACTCATCTATCCTACAATAAAGAGCTGATTTTTCTGAAAACAAAAGGATATGAAGTATTTATTATCCGATTAGTACATAGACAAGTGCTCCACTTTGAGCGCCGAGAGTGCAGCAACCTATAACACAGATTTAGAGAGTGCTCTCCCTTTTGGACCACTATCAAGAGGAGAAAAAGCTTTTTAGACAAGTTGCTTACAGGGTTCATCCACTGGGGTTCTGCTCATTATCCCTGGGGAAACCATCCTCAATAAGGGACCAAGCAGAATTAGCCACAATCCTATAGCCATTCCAAGTGGTATTTTGGTCATAGTTTGCATGAAGAACTGCATTGCTCTTAGCATCTGGAGTTAGATGGTTCATTCTTGTGATTAGTCTTGGATTGTTCATTTAGATAGAACTTCAGTAAATTGATTCCGAACCCCTTGGGCAGTATTCCCCCTTCAGCCCTCATTAGTTAAAAAAATGGAACCTTGGATTTCTACTTTCCAACCATCTCTTTCAGTGTAGCTGAAATGGGCATCCTAAGATAATGTAGCAATGTCTCCTGTTTGCTGACAGTCACTTACTACTTAACTACATCTCTCTCACACACTTAGTCTTATGTAATATTAATGTAAGCAAACCTCTCACCCAACCACTATATATAACAAGTAACTTGTCAGTACCATGCAACAACACACTATACTGACCACACACAGCTCAGATAAGCACATAGACCTACATGTACTGATGATCTTAAATGTAACTTGCCTAAATCACATGGGCTCCTAAATGGGAACTAGGAAACAAATACCCTCAGCAACATTACAAACACACAATGCAGGAAGCATCCACCATCAAACATACACCCAAGAGCTGCAAAAAGCCCACAAGGAAAATCGCTGAACAATCCAATATCCTAGTTATGCATGATTCAGTGAGTCTCCTCGATGAAGCACATACAAGGTTGTGCCAGGAGAGGGTCATAGATACTTGTCTATCAAATGCCAGGATTTGCCACATCAAATACACTCCAGTTCTTGCACCATTAGCACATACATGACAGTCATTGCACATGTGGGTGTAAATGACTTGAGATGTAACCTCTTGGACTTTATGAAGAGAGAGACGATGGAGCTATCATAATGGGTCTGAGGCAGGTATTCTGCCATTACAAAAGAAATTATGCTGCAATATCAACAAAATTGACTTCCACAACTGGCTTTGCTTCTGGTGTCATTCAAAGGTGGTACAATATACATCCGAGTGAGGGGAAGATGGTGTACACTCCTAACTGCTTTGCAGGGATGGCCTGCTCCTCCACTCCCAAGGCTTTTGTATATTGCTTACAATCTTGTCCAGCCCCATTTTGTTTGTCTTGTTTAAGCAATCAGTCTTCTAAAGCTCCCAATATTACCTTAATGTCATCAGGATTTTATTTAATTTTGCTGTTCAATACTAGGAGCTTAAAAAAAAACTCGAGATGCTACAAGCACTACTTACCCTGGAAAACACTGATATATGCATCATCAGAGAAACCTGATTTCAAATCCAGTAAACGCACTCCATTAGTTCAGAGTTTCAATGCCTATAACTAGTACAGGCCCACCACATTAGACAAAGGCACTGAAGGCAGAGGTCTCCATTTCTTAATTTATTTTCTTAGGAAATTCTGCCACTTGCAATTTAATATAAACAAAACCCGTTATCACATCATAGGTAATTACAGCATACCCTCTCCCCCCACCTCAGCCCATACCTCCTATCTACCCAGTATAAAATACATATGTTTTAAGATAAACGCCATTCTCCTTGGAGAAATAAACTACCCCTCAATAAACTTGAAGAATTATACATCCTCAAAACATGTATGTCCAGAGATTTCTGGACTTCATCAAAAGAAATTCTTTGGACCAGTGAGTCCACACCCCAACCAGTATTGACCAGCAATACCTTTAAAATCCTGGACTTGTTCCTTACAAATATGGCATAGCTCTGCTAATTGTAGCCTCCTCCATTGTCAAATCAGACCACAAGTCAGTCACACTCAAAGTATAGCCGAAGCCTGTAGCATTCTCCAATACCTCCATTTTCAGCAATTTTGCAATGTCTAATCTACAACTGAGTCATGATCTGGTGAAATTTAAAATCCCTTTCCACCTCGATGATCCCTCTACCTATGCAGAATGCCTTGCTGCCAAATTTTATGCACATGTAAATAGTTGAACGCTGCATCTGCCTCCCCTGGAAAACAAAATATTGAATTCAAAAGTATGTCCTTGTGATAGAACCCTAAACAGGCACTCTAATAAAAGAAAAAAACAAATTGCATGCAAAAGTATCTCTAACACTCGGAAAAAAAGTTCTTGCCAAACTCAACAAAGAGCTCCAAATCCTAATAAAATTTACAAAAGCCAGATGGGTAAAAATAGCCACCCAGATGAAAGATAACCACACAGAAGATGTTGACTATGATGGACATCTCAAACAATATCCAGCACTGTGCTAAGCTAATAAATTAAATCACATACTCTGACCCAGATGACATAGAGCTCAGTTTGTCTGCTACATGATTTATTAACTTCAACCTGCCTCTGATATTCTTCACAATTATTATCTTACTAGTTATTATCTTTCTTAATGTCCATGTCCACATATCACAAGGCAATCTGCAAAACTTTTGTAGTCAATTTAAGTACATCTGTGATGATCATTAATTTGCAGAAAAAGTCCCTCAGCCTTTTCCCTGTCTCTCCAAAAAATGACCATACAGGGCCCACCCATCCTGGTATCCTGAATTGAACACATGTGTTTTCCCAATATGCCATGGCAACATTCGCAAACTTGGGGGCACAAGCTACCCCCATGGCCAAACCCATCTTTTGCTGGAATACACTGCCCTCAAAAAATATGTATATAAGATTGTTCAAAACAAATTCCATTATGGTCTGTAAAACTATAATGGTACTATTGTCAAAATTCTTAAGTCACATAAATATTCATGAAACCAAGCCAAACCTTTGCTATGGGGTATGACCGAAAAAAGATCCTTGACATCAGTCATGACAAAGACTTATTTGTTTGAATCATTTGCTAATTTTATAAGATCAAATTTAAATATAAAGGGTTTCAAATTAATCATATTCTTCTCAACTTCAGCTTTTTGCAGGAATTCTATTGACAATTGAGGATGATGATATATCTCTTGCTCCTTTAACTCATTAGAATGTTTTAATCTGTATCAGGATTAAGATTTATTAACAGAAAAAAAACAGATATTAACAGAATCAAATCAATAAATTTAATAAATTTAATTGGGCTAAAATGTAAATATTTGGCGATTACATTGTCACAACATTGAAATTATATTGATTAATTATACCAATATTTTTGAGACTAAGTTGTTAATAAAATGGTACAAAATAGTTTTTTCTTCCTTATGGATGATTAACATTAAGATTATCTTGCCAAATGTTTTATAGATTAGATGGGAAAAGAGAAGTTGATTAAATAGTTTATTAAAAAATTAATGGTTTCCTTTTAAAAGTTCCTTGGTTCCCAATTAAACCAAGATTGACATTGGGTCATCATGTGAGAGATTGGATGAATGGTGGTGTGGGATTTTCAGATATATTATATGCTTTATCTTCTGTCATCAAAACTACAGTGTTATGGTTAAATCATAAAATGGGGGGACTTCATGAAACCATTTGGTTAAATGGTAATTCTAGCATATATAGGCAACATCATATTTTTAGGAAATAACTTTAAATGTTTACTAAAATATTTTACTAGAAACATTAATAAGACATTTGTACTATATAAACAGTATTTAAATTGTATTTAGAAACATTTTAAAAAAGTGTTTCAAAGCTTTTTTTTTTTTTTTTTTACAATTTCCTATAGCTTTTACTGTAGATTGTATCAATTCTCCAAAATATTGGATGTAAAAATCAGCATTTGATTTTTGGTATTATTTACATGAATGAATATAATATTGATATGAACAACTGATTTTGAAAACAATTAGGCAATTATTTCTAAAATTAATTTAATGTCCGATATAAAAAGGAATATATGTCCACCATTTATTGGGTTTTTTTTTATAAATATTGATTCAAGAAATAATTTTGGGAAAACATACTTATCTAGAATATACAAATTAGTAAGAAATATGAGATTATACATTAAAATAGTTATTGGGATTATTTTATTTTAATCATACTGTTAGAGGATAAGACATTATATGATCATCAATAGAAAGCTACATGTTCTTTATATCGGAAATTATTTTCATAGAAATGTGTGCATAGAACCCTTATTACTCATAAAATAGAACTTGTGTATAAAAATATAATGAATTATGGAGATGCAAATCTATGCTAAAAGCAGACTGGAAACATATGGTCTTTGATTTTAGTATAATATAATCTTCTGGAGAAGAAATAGTTTTTAAAATGTTCTATGTACATACAAATTTATCTCAATCACTTTTGGCTTTTCCCAATTAGGGGTCACCACAACGGAACTCCCGTCCACTAATGATTGGCACTGGATTTTTACGGTGCCAAGTTGCCAGCCCGAAGCCCAACCTTCAAAGAAGGCATGCCCATTCACGCACCCACCTACCTGCATGTCTTTAATGTCACTCGACCGCGGGGAGGACATGAAGACTCCACACAAAAGGTGCTCTAGCTGAGAATCGAACGGGAGAACCTCTTGCTGTGAGGCAAAAATGCTAACCGCTGCACCACTGCAGCCTATTATCATTCTGGTTAATGCTCCTAATACTCCAGTTACTGAAATGTTCCTAGAATGCAGAACCCTCCTTTTAAGGAGTCTGTTGACTATTACTAGAAAAGTTATTACAATAAATTGAAAAAAGGTATTTCTCCCTCATTTAAAGAATTTAAAAAGATTACTAACACTATGTCAAAACAAGTTGGTCACTAGTTAGTTACTATTAAAATGGGAACAGACAAAACTTACTATAACCAATTAAAGTTAAGTGTTTGTTGGAAAAGTACTGGTTTTAAGATTTAGGTTCATAGGTAAAAACTAGGCTATCAGCCCTAGGGCCTATACAAGCCTAGTCAAATGAGGTTTCCTGGCTTTTGCAACCCAAGAAACTTATTTTCCTGTGCCCCTGTCAAGCAGAGCCACGGCAGTGATCCCCAGAGTGAATTTCCTATTTCCCATCCATTTGTCAAGATTTCTCTTAGAGAGCTAATGAGGAGCTTTGCTTGACATGAATGGGCAGTCTATTCCAGAGCAAGGGAAGTCTCTGGGACAGGAATCTTTAAAACCTATATTGAAAAGCAGGAAGCTCAGGAAATGACTTGATTGGATTAGTAACAGTATAAAAAAGGAGGTGTTTTAGTGTGAACAAGATCTGATGATGGCATAGCCAAAAGTGCTCATCCTGTTTGTTTGTTAGGATTCACATCCTGTTTGAAGGACTTTATCTGTTCATTATTAAATTGTGCTGGTTTTATTTTGATTTTATGTGTTGAACATGCATTATTCTCTCTCTCTCTCTCTCTATCTATCTTTCATGATATTGCAGGGCTTGTGTTTAATCTTCAGTCATTGTTCTAGCACTGCAGCCTTCAGTGGTTAGTGTTTTTTGTTTGTTCTTCTGGTTTACTTACACTACTAACTTAATGCTTTTTGTTTCTTTGAATTTGCTACTACAGCCTATATAAATCTGGTTCTTATAGTCTGAATAGTCTGGGGGGAATTTCTACTCAAACTAGTAACTTTAGGTGCCATGTTAGGGGTTTGGTTTAAGATCAGAATATTGAATATTAAGATTATAGAGGTTACTATATTTGGTGTCTGTCAATTTTTTAAAGCATGTTAACCTATTGCAGTTCTGTTCTTTCATCATATATGCAAATACAAAATGTGTGCGCACACACACACACACACACACATATATATATATATATATATATATATATATATGTATCTACATATATATATATATATATATATATATATATATGTATCTACATATATATATATATACACACACACACACACACACACACACACACACACACATATATATATATATATATATATACACATACATATATATACATACATACATAAATGATTCAAACTTGGGGGGCCATTAGTAGCAAGTTATTGGTCTATAATTCTTAGGGTAGCTTGCAGGTTCACTCTTAAGTAGGAGCATTGTTTTTCCCGTTAGCCAGGTTGTGTCTGTTTGGGGTGCGCATATAAATAGTTCTTACTCATGGTTAATTCTTCATGCAAAGATGTTAATACTTTTAGCCAAAGGTTAGGTACTGCATCTGGGCCTGGGATTTTCCAGTCAGAGACTTTTCTTAACTTTATTTCAATCTCTTTGGATATTACTTCATCCCATTTCATATCCTGTACCTTTAAACTTTTTTTTCTTTCTTTAACTTCTCCTATCCATTTAGCATCTTTATATTCCACAGAAATTTCACAGATATTTCTCCAAAATGTATCTATTTCTTTTTTTGGTGGTTTTTCAATTCCTTTTATGTTGTTTCTCAATTCTCTATAAAACCTTTTTTGGGTCATCAATCATCAATAAATTGCTTATTTTGTACTTTTCCTATATTTATCTTCATATCTTCTAAGTCTTTTCACCCGTGCTGAAATTTTTAGTTTATTTGTGATAGTGCATAACAGATCCTGGTCTGTTCTAATACTGTGCAATGCTTCTATCTTAGTATTATTGTTGATCTGTTCCCTCCTCTATAGTCTTCTAACAGTGACACTTCTTGTCTTAACTGTTTTTATAGTTTTGTCTATTTCGATATTTCCAGGATGGTATTCGGTTTCTCCCTTTTCTCTTCCTCACTAGCCTGTGTTCTTGTGGTAGAACTTTATCAGTTATTAATTTAGCTGCACAGTAATATATCCTGTTTACTTCTGTTATATTGCATGGATCTCTGTCGACAATATTAATTATTGTATTCATTTGTTTTCTCAAATGTCTGACTTCTGGGGTTTTACTGACCTTCTGCAGTCTATTTCTTTCATTGATCTTAATATGTCTAGCTCTGTTAAATAAAGCAACTATTCTCTTAGCTCATTTTCTTCTAAACTGAGGGCACTTTTTTTTGGTTTCCATTTCCTGTTGGCATTCTATAGAAAGTTCTATTGCATCTTCTTGTAGCATATTCTCTTCAATTTCATCCTGTGCCGTATGTTGCTCTGTCATATGAGAACTCTGTCCTATCATTCAACATTAACTTTGTCAGTGTTTCCACAGTTTTCTGTTCCTTCCATTGCCATCCAGCTTCAAGTGAATGTTTATACTCATTTCCTGTGGAAGGATCCAAAATATCTTCATGTGGCACCTGACCAATTGCTTTCCATTCCATTGGTTTCCCCTTAATTTGGAGTTCCATTGCTCTATCCTTTTGTGGTGCTTTCTGAATTAGATTTTCTACACTGAAACCTTCACTTTGCAGGTACTCCATAACCTCAGTTTCTATTTCTTTAACTTCTCCATTACTGATCTCCTTTTCTACTTTTCCTCTTTATCTTCTTATTTTCTGTATTGTAAAGTATTCCATGCCTGGATTCCTTTGCCTGTATTTCTCCAAGTATCTTTGGTGTTGCTCTTTTGATATTGATTAATTTTGCTTTCTCCTTTGCATAGATATTATACCATATTAACTCTTTTTCTTTCACATGTCCATATTTCTTCAGACGTCTCCTGATCTTCCTGTTTCTCCTTACTTTGGAGACTTGTTCTACATCAAATCCTTCACTTCACAGGCACTCCATAACTTCAACTTCTATTTTTTAACTTCTACTTTACTAACCTTCTTTTCTACATTCCCTCTTTGTAATATTATTTTTTTCATTGTGAAATTTTCCATGTCTAGATGCCTTTGCCTGTATTTCTCTTCCAATATCTTTTGGGCTGCTTCTTTATATTGATTCATTTGGCTTTCGACTTTGCATAGATATTGCACCATATCAAATCTCTCTACCATTCCCATGTTCATATTTCTTTTTTATACTTTTCAAAAAATTCTAGGTTGTGTTTATATTTTTGCACTTCCTCACATGCTTCTTTTTCCAAACAGATGAAAATTTCTTGGTCTATATAGTGTTTTTCAAAAATCTATTGTATTAATGACCACAGATTTTTATTTGAAGCTTCTGACAATTTTTCTTGTGGAAGTATTTTTCTTTCCTCTAATTTCTCTTTATCTTGTGCCTGGAAATTCTGGGCTTTTTGCATAATAGTAATAATGCATAATTTCTTTCTTATCCTCAATAGTCCACTCTATCATCAATGATGCATACATGACCAGTAAAACTCTAATACTATTCAGCCATAGGGGATGCATGCTGTGGGAATGCACTGCCTGAGCACAGATTCATGGGTAGTTACTAGGAATCCACTGAGGAGCCTAGCCCACTTGTCCCAGAGCATTGTCTTATGTGAATTACTCAAATTCGGACATTTAAAAGGAAGTTCTGAGAACTGGACTACAGGAAATAGCTCATTAACAGTTCACAGCCTTAATCTCCTTTATTTGCAATAGCCGGTACAGCTCCATATCTTTAAAAAATCATTTTGCGTGTTCCCAGCATAAAAATCATAAGACTGTCAAAGCATACACATTTATGTTGCAGTGTCCTTGTTTGGTAACCCAGCACCATTTCTGCTGGAGACCAGACCTGGTAACACAGGCATTAGTATTTTAGTGCCCATGTAATGCTTGCAGTACCATATTCCAGATACATCTGAAGCAGTCATGATATCAAATAGCCCCGCTGACTTCAGTGATCTACTGCATTACTTAGAAGTTTTACTTCAACATGAAGAACAATGTAAAATTTCTTAGCAATATAATGTAACAGTCCTGTTCAAGTTTTGGAATAGGATCTAGTGCTTGGAAGTCATCATTAACCTATGCAGCTTAAGGACTCCTAGATCCCAGGTTTCAAATTAATAGTATAAACACTTGCGGTAGCATGATTCTCCAAATGTTAGTTCTTTCTAAATCTGTCCCAAGAAAAGGAATAGATTGGGAATTGAGGGTCATGTGATAAGTAGTTCATGTATGGTTTTAAGAATGAGAAAGATAAATGGATGACAATGGTAAACACACACATCATGCACACACGTAGTGTGTGTGTGTGTGTGTGTGTGTGTGTGTGTGTGTGTGTGTGTGTGTGTGTGTGTGTGTGTGTGTGTGTATGCACTTTATCTGTGTATATAATATATATCTCATATCTCGATGGCTCTTCCATTGATCACCACTAAATAGAAAAAAATCGAATCACCTACACATGTAGTCGGACAACTGCATCACAAATATTCATAGGAAGTTGAAGTTATTGAGTCTTGTGACAATTATGCCTTGTGAGTTCCCACCCTAGACTGTACCTCTCATTTTAGAGACAGCTAGGTCAGTCAAGCCCTGGGTGAATTTGAATACCCATGCAATTATCCAGGTGTTTGAAGGAAGAAAATGTGTCCCACAATTTTACCTGCACTGGGTATCTATTCCAGATGTCAGGTGGATGCTAAGTGCATGGAGAACATTCATGTACTGTGATCCCAACCAACAGCTTACAGAACGTGTATTCATACTACTGACTGAAAACCTACCATAGACATATTTTTCCAAGTGATAGACAAAATGCAAACACAAACTATCCGTAACTGTATGACAAGCCATGGTAGGGCATATCCCTTCATACCCCCAACATGGAGACTTTGACCGCACACTTCCTTACATAGGCTAACTGCAGTATTGTACAATGAAGTCTGCAGGAGATACCCTGCATGTTTGGGTCCATGTTATTTCATTGAAGGTTCATTTCAATGAAACTCAAACTGTTGAAAGCTCACTTCACTGAATATTCATTTGACTGGAAATTCGGACTAGAAGTCTATAGAAAGTATCTGGTGGTGTCATTTATTATCATAGGAGTTCTTGGGAAAGTGAGTGTAGTAGGGCATGTGTGGACTGCAACTGTCAGCATTATATTCTCCCTCAGATTTGTAAATGAAAGCATTTTTGCTCCAGCATTTAGTCACTGTGGGTGGTGCTTTTCCCCATGAGATTGTGACTGTGGTACTGGTACATATAAGTAACGGGGTGGGGACAAAGAACCCACATAGGGGGGTTGCAGGGAGCTTGTCACCTGGAAAATTTTTTTTTGGTACATGTGAAAGTTTTCTATCAAATTAATTTGTCAAATAGCATATACAACACTTTCAGAATCACAAGAATACTTACCTTATACTTCAAATTTCATATTTATTGCATGAGAAAAGGAATCATAACAGCACAGAGAAGGGTAGTACCATTGTAAACAAGCTGGGTCTGTCACATACTGTCAGAATAAGCAAAATTGGTAATTGGTACATACTAAATCAAATTATGTCCCCCTGGAAAGAAAAAATAAGGTGATTTTGCATAATGCAGTCAAAAAGAAGGGATCTTGATGTAACACGGGCCATTGTTTTGTACAATGTTATCAGATGAAACATATTCTGTCACAAAAATAGTTGCTTCATTTCAATATGTTCATCATTGTGTTCAAACTATAAATAAACATCAGACCCTTGTTTACCCATACTGCTGGTGTGACACAAGACTGACTTTATTGTAAGCTGTATTTGTTCAATAACCCACCTGAATACAATGCCCACGCCAATCTTATGTGGCCACTTTATTATTGTCAAACCAATAATCAATTATAACTGGGAACATTGATTAAAGCATAACTGATGAGCAATGTTTGAATGTTTTTACCTTTACTGTGCTTTTGTTGCCAATGTTTCTACAGTCTTTATTTTGCTTAGAACTGCTAAATGCTAAGTAATCACACTACTGAGTGAGACAGGTTTACACCAGATTTGACAAAATACCTGCTTAGCACCACCTATGATAAGTACTACTTGCATTCTTATTGAGTCTCTGAGATAGTTCTGCACTAAGTTTTGGCATTTATTGTAATCTGATTTGGAATTGCTTTGGTTTAAACTCTGGAGCACTCATCTATCCTACAATAAAGAGCTGATTTTTCTGAAAACAAAAGGATATGAAGTATTTATTATCCGATTAGTACATAGACAAGTGCTCCACTTTGAGCGCCGAGAGTGCAGCAACCTATAACACAGATTTAGAGAGTGCTCTCCCTTTTGGACCACTATCAAGAGGAGAAAAAGCTTTTTAGACAAGTTGCTTACAGGGTTCATCCACTGGGGTTCTGCTCATTATCCCTGGGGAAACCATCCTCAATAAGGGACCAAGCAGAATTAGCCACAATCCTATAGCCATTCCAAGTGGTATTTTGGTCATAGTTTGCATGAAGAAGCACATTGCTCTTAGCATCTGGAGTTAGATGGTTCATTCTTGTGATTAGTCTTGGATTGTTCATTTAGATAACACTTCAGTAAATTGATTCCGAACCCCTTGGGCAGTATTCCCCCTTCAGCCCTCATTAGTTAAAAAAATGGAACCTTGGATTTGTACTTTCCAACCATCTCTTTCAGTGTAGCTGAAATGGGCATCCTAAGATAATGTAGCAATGTCTCCTGTTTGCTGACAGTCACTTACTACTTAACTACATCTCTCTCACACACTTAGTCTTATGTAATATTAATGTAAGCAAACCTCTCACCCAACCACTATATATAACAAGTAACTTGTCAGTACCATGCAACAACACACTATACTGACCACACACAGCTCAGATAAGCACATAGACCTACATGTACTGATGCTCTTAAATATAACTTGCCTAAATCACATGGGCTCCCAAATGGGAACTAGGAAACAAGTACCCTCAGCAACATTACAAACACACAATGCAGGAAGCATCCACCATCAAACATACACCCAAGAGCTGCAAAAAGCCCAGAAGGAAAATCGCTGAACAATCCAATATCCTAGTTATGCATGATTCAGTGAGTCTCCTCGATGAAGCACATACAAGGTTGTGCCAGGAGAGGGTCATAGATACTTGTCTATCAAATGCCAGGATTTGCCACATCAAATACACTCCAGTTCTTGTACCATTAGCACATACATGACAGTCATTGTACATGTGGATGTAAATGACTTGAGTTGTAACCTCTTGGACTTTATGAAGAGAGAGATGATGGAGCTATCATAATGGGTCTGAGGCAGGTATTCTGCCATTACAAAAGAAATGATGCTGCAATATCAACAAAAGTGACTTCCACAACTGGCTTTGCTTCTGGTGTAATTCAAAGGTGGTACAATATACATCTGAGTGAGGGGAAGATGGTGTACAGTTCTAACTGCTTTGCCAGGGATGGCCTGCTCCTCCGCTCCCAAGGCTTTTGTATATTGCTTACAATCTTGTCCAGCCCCATTTTGTTTGTCTTTTTTAAGCAATCAGTCTTCTAAAGCTCCCAATATTACCTTAATGTCATCAGGATTTTATTTAATTTTGCTGTTCAATACTAGGAGCTTAAAAAAACTTCAGATGCTACAAGTACTACTTACCCTGGAAAACATTGATATATGCATCATCAGAGAAACCTGATTTCAAATCCAGTAAACGCACTCCATTAGTTCAGTGTTTCAATGCCTATAACTAGTACAGGCCCACCACATTAGACAAAGGCACTGAAGGCAGAGGTCTCTATTTCTTAATTTATTTCTTAGGAAATTCTGCCACTTGCAATTTAATATAAACAAAACCCGTTATCACATCATAGCTAATTACAGCATACCCTCTCCCCCCACCTCAGCCCATACCTCCTATCTACCCAGTATAAAATACATATGTTTTAAGCTAAACGCCATTCTCCTTGGAGAAATAAACTACCCCTCAATAAACTTGAAGAATTATACATCCTGAAAACATGTATGTCCAGAGATTTCTGGACTTCATCAATAGAAATTCTTTGGACCAGTGAGTCCACACCCCAACCAGTATTGACCAGCAATACCTTTAAAATCCTGGACTTGTTCCTTACAAATATGGCATAGCTCTGCTAATTGTAGCCTCCTCCATTGTCAAATCAGACCACAAGTCAGTCACACTCAAAGTATAGCTGAAGCCTGTAGCATTCTCCAATACCTCCATTTTCAGCGATTTTGCAATGTCTAATCTACAACTGAGTCATGATCTGTTGAAATTTAAAATCGCTTTCCACCTCGATGATCCCTCTACCTATGCAGAATGTCTTGCTGCCAAATTTTATGCACATGTAAATAGTTGAACGCTGCATCTGTCTCCCCTGGAAAACAAAATATTGAATTCAAAAGTATGTCCTTGTGATAGAACCCTAAACAGGCACTCTAATAAAAGAAAAAACAAATTGCATGCAAAAGTAACTAACACTCGGAAAAAAAGTTCTTGCCAAACTCAACAAAAAGCTCCAAATCCTAATAAAATTTACAAAAGCCAGATGGGTAAACATAGCCACCCAGATGAAAGATAACCACAAAGAAGACTTTGACTATGATGGACATCTCAAACAATATCCAGCACTGCGCTAAGCTAATAAATTAAATCACATACTCTGACCCAGATGACATAGAGCTCAGTTTGTCTGCTACATGATTTATTAACTTCAACCTGCCTCTGATATTCTTCACAATTATCTTACTAGTTATTATCTTTCTTAATGTCCATGTCCAAATATCACAAGGCAATCTGCAAAACTTTTGTAGTCAATTTAAGTAAATCTGTGGTGATCATTAATTTGCTGAAAAAGTCCCCCAGCCTTTTCCCTGTCTCTCCAAAAATGACCATACAGGGCCCACCCATCCTGGTATCCTGAATTGAACACATAAGTGCTTTCCCAATATGCCATGGCAACATTCACAAACTTGGGGGCACAAGCTACCCCCATGGCCAAACCCATCTTTTGTTGGAATACACTGCCCTCAAAAAATATGTATATAAGATTGTTCAAAACAAATTCCATTATGGTCTGTAAAACTATAATGGTACTATTGTCCAAATTCTTAAGTCACATAACTATTCATGAAACCAAGCCAAACCTTTGCTATGGGGTATGACCGAAAAAAGATCCTTGACATCAGTCATGACAAAGATAATGTCATCATATGAATCTCTAGTAACACTATTTTTTCAGGAATTCTCATGAATCCTTATATAAATGGATTTCCTTAGTCAAGGTATCTTTTAGTTTTAATTTGATGTACTTGGCTATTCCATAGTTTTTTGAGAATTTGGCATCCACAACAGGTTGTAAAGTGGGGTCCACAATGCTCTTGCTTGTGTTGTCTTGTGTCTCTCTTTTCCTGGGTGCTTGGCTCAAAAATTGGAAAACTGGAAAGTTTGGTTGGATTTTGATAGATGCTTTGATTGTGGATTTATTCATCCTGTTGAGTGGAATGTAGATTGTTACAGTGACTATCGCATATGTAGTTGTTGTATTGGATGGTAGTATACTTTGGGGACTGCAGTCACAGATCATGAATAACAGTCAATAGATTTAGTATGTGCCGCAAAGCAAGTAGCTTTTTCTTCTCTCTTTACACATATTTAAACTCTTAACTATTTTTCCCCACTTTGGTCTGGAGCATTTGTTTGGATTTTGTCATTGTTGGTGTGGATGGTTTCTGCTACTATGCATTATGATGCTGCATGCCAGCTGCAAGGTCAGAGGTTACAAGTGTTTTATGGCATTTTATATGAAGATATGGATGTTAGGATCTCTGAAATGCATCTGCTTAAACTCTGTGCATATACTTGCCCATTTATACATATAAGGTAATTGTTTTAAATTCTATATGACCATATTTTATGATTAAATAACAGCTAACTAACTTAATAACAATATTGGATCCTACTTGTATAATTGAATATCATTTCTGAATACAAAAATGGTTGTAACTTTTTAATTACTTCATTTCTGAATTCAAAAAATGCTTTACAGGTACAGTTTATGTACATGTTTTTTTCTAAGTGCTGTCTTTATACTGAAATGAAAAAGTAATTTGCTAATTGTGATTTAAAGGAGTATGTGATTTATTATTCATGCATAATCATTAATACAGTTCTACCGGTATGTGTATGTACATAAATATACGGTGTGTGTGTGTGTGTGTGTGTGTGTGTGTGTGTGTGTGTGTGTGTGTGTGTGTGTGTGTGTATATTTTCCTTTCATAAGCTAATCATTCCTTATTGGATTTATATAGCTGTTATATTTTACAGTTCATATATAAACTAGTATCGCAATCTATCCAATGTATATTTTGAATTACTTGTTTACAGGATTCACTTAAGTAATTAGTAAATATTTATATACTCTTTAGAAAGCTTACTTGTGGATAAACATTTTGTGGGGTGTAGTTAGTAAGAATTAAAAAGACAGGATGAAATCAATGGGAATATAAGGGAATTATTAACTTAAATTTAGTACAGTCTCAACAATACTATTTCACATATGTATATATACTTTATTTGGCTGATACTAGTTAACCCTGTTTAACAATTACTAACTTAATGCCTTTCGTTTCTTTGAATTTGCTACTACAGCCTATATAAATTTGGTTCTTATAGTCTGAGTAGTCTGGGTGGAATTTCTATTCAAACTAGGAACTTTAGGTGCCATGTTTAAGGTCAGAATATTGAATATTAAGATTATAGATGTTTTATATTTGGGGTCTGTCAATTTTTAAAGCATGTTAACCTACTGCAGTTCTGTTCTTTCTTCGTACATGCAAATATAAATGTGTGCACACACACACTCATAGATATATATAGATGTGCATGTGTATATATATATATATATATATATATATATATATATATATATATATATATACACACATCTATATATATATATATATATATATATATATATATATATACACACACACACACACACACACACACACACACACACACACACACACACACACACGCACACATATACATACATATTATATAAATGATTCAAACTTGGGGGCCATTAGTAGCTGAATTTTATATGCTTCATCTAAAATGTATTTTGATTAATGTAAACTGGCTCAATAGTGGTTGCAAGAGAGGAAGTTTTACATAACTATTTCAATTTTTTTAAAGCTCAATTTGTCTTTTTGCAAGAAACTCATTTAATTTATAATATCTACATAAAATTCAAAGGACTATATACAGTCTTAGTCCACTCTTCTCTTAAAAGAGAAGTGATACTGCAATTATTTGGATGGAGAAATTCTTGCAATGATGTGTATTAGAAACACAAAGAAGACTTTATACTTTAATATTTATTGTATAGCTAATATTTATTGTATTCCAGGAATTGGAGCTAAATTTACCAAAAAAAATTAGATATTATGATTATAAATATGAAAGGACGTCTGCTGATGGCTAGTGAATTTAATTGCTTAAGTGAAAAATATACCAGTGCATCTATTAAGCCAAGTATATTTGCCACATCTAAGGCTTTAACTTTTGTTGAATTTAATTTTAAAGGTATTAATGACTTTTCTGTATCTGATTCATTGTTTTACACTCATTATTCATATAGGTTCAGAACTTAGTCTAGATTAGATACTCTTTATATCAAATAACCTAATTTCTAGGTTAGTGATTTTATGCCCCTTATCACAGCAAAATGCTATTACCTATGATAATATAGTTGAACCTAGAAATTTAGTCCCTTGCAATAGGCTATTTGCAAATATAAAATTATAGAAATTTAAATAGTGGTTTCCTGAAGAAATTCAACAATGTGTAGATATTAATAATGGCAAAGTTTCAGCTGTGATCTTACAGGATTTTTAAAAGCTTATGTATATGGCAAAATAATGGGTTGGTACATAAAACAATGGGAAAATATTTGATTTACAATTACAAACTGATAATCTAAAATGCAATATTCAAAAAGTTAGTGAGAGTCTGCTAATCTAAATGAAAAGTTTGAGCACAAAATATTTCTACATTTTACAAATAAGATTGCAATTTTGTTCTAAGTTAACTGAAACTATTTTTACATCCTGAAACTACACACAAGTTAGCCAGTAGATTAAAAATATAAAATCTTAAACATATAGCAGTCATGGCTTAGTGGTAGGTCATACAGACTAATGTTACCAAGGTCCTGGGTTTGAGACTGGCAGTGGGAATTTATTGGTGGGAGATTGGTGTAATGGTTAAGGTGCTTACCTAAGAATCACAAGGTGCAGGGTTTGATTCTCACATGGGGTAATTGACTAGGCTTAAAATGGCCCATGAGGGCAGTTAGCCTAGTATTAATCTATGAATTATTAATCTATGAATCTATATTAAAGAAATTACTGTGCTAGGTAGCAATGGGCGGCCACGGTGGTGCAGTGGTTAGCATTGCCGCCTCACAGCAAGAGGTTCTCCGGTTCGATCCTCGGCTGGGGTGCCTTCTGTGCGGAGTCTGCATGTCCTCCCTGTGGTCGCGTGGGTTTCCTCCGGGTGCTCCGGTTTCCTCCCACATCCCAAAGACATGCTGCAGGTGGATTGGATACTCTAAATTGGCCCTAGGTGTGCATGTGAGTGTGCCTTCTGTGGAAGGTTGGGCGCCGGGCTGGCAACTCGACACCGTAAAACTCCACTGCCATTCAATGTGCGGACAAGGTGATCCGCTGTGGCGACCCCTAACTGGGAAAAGCCGAAAGAAGAAGAAGACTGTGCTAGGTAGCAATAGAAAAGTTACAGGTATAGAAAAGATTTTTGATAGCTTTAGGAATTTATTATAACAACGCTTAATGCAGATGATATTATGACACAAAATAGTAGTTATAACATTCTTAAATAATGTGAATAAATTAACCCAGGAGCAAGTAAAGAAAATAGAGAAACCCATTACAATAGAATTAGATGAGCAAATAAAAAAGTTAAAGGATAATAAAGCTCCTAGCAAGATGGAATTATATTTAAATTATATACATTACCAAGTGAGGCATTTTATTATGAGTATTTTCTCTAATCAAAAAGTTATCAAATATTCCTCCCTATTAGAAATATATGCTTATTTCATCCATGTATTCTTATAGACCAAAATCTTTTTTAAACATTGGTTACAAACTGTGCCTGTCTATGCTAACACAGACATTTTCTTCCTTTAATTGATGAGGATGAAACATGTTTTATTATAATCTTATCAGAATTTTTATATTAGCGTAATCAATGTGGTTATCAATAGTGTATTTCTGAATTAAATGTTTTGGTTGATTTGCTTTATTTATCTTCTATACTGGAAATGTATATTTTTTTGAGGTAATTTCATTCAATTTGTGAATTATATTTATCAGAATTTATATGCCTTTACTACATTATGTTCATTTGTTTCCCAACCAGATACATTTGCAAAGGTATAAAACAAGATCATCAATTATCTCCCTTGTTTGTTTGAATCATTTGCTAATTTTATAAGATCAAATTTAGATATAAAGGGTTTCAAATTAATCATATTCTTCTCAACTTCAGCTTTTTGCAGAACTTCTATTGACAATTGAGGATGATGATATATCTCTTGCTCCTTTAACTCATTAGAATGTTTTAATCTGTATCAGGATTAAGATTTATTAACAGAAAAAAACAGATATTAACAAAAAGAATCAAATCAATAAATTTAATTGGGCTAAAATGTAAATATTTGGGGATTACATTGTCAAAAAATTGAAATTATATTGATTAATTATACCAATATTTTTGAGACTAAGTTGTTAATAAAATGGTACAAAATAGTTTTTTTCTTCCTTATGGAAGATTAACATTAAGATCATCTTGCCAAAAGTTTTATAGATTAGATGGGAAAAGAGAAGTTGATTAAATAGTTTATTAAAAATTTAATGGTTTCCTTTTAAAAGTTCCTTGGTTCCCAATTAAACCAAGATTGACATTGGGTCATCATGTGAGAGATTGGATGAATGGTGGTGTGGGATTTTCAGATATAGAATTATATGCTTTATCTTCTGTCATCAAAACTACAGTGTTATGGTTAAATCATAAAATGGGGGGACTTCATGAAACCATTTGGTTAAATGGTAATTCTAGCATAACTAGGCAACATCATATTTTTAGGAAATAACTTTAAATGTTTACTAAAATATTTTACTAGAAACATTAATAAGACATTTGTACTATATAAACAATATTTAAATTTTATTTAGAAACATTTTAAAAAAGTGTTTCAAAGCTTTTTTTTTACAATTTCCTATAGCTTTTACTGTAGATTGTATCAATTCTCCAAAATATTGGATGTAAAAATCAGCATTTGATTTTTGGTATTATTTACATGAATGAATATAATATTGATATGAACAACTGATTATGAAAACAATTAGGCAATTATTTCTAAAATGTAATGCCCGATATAAAAAGGAATATATGTCCACCATTTATTGATTTTTTTTTTCTAAATATTGATTCAAGAAATAATTTTGGGAAAACATACTTATCTAGAATATATAAATTAGTAAGAAATACGAGATTATACATTAAAATAGTTATTGGGATTATTTTATTTTAATCATACTGTTAGAGGATAAGACATTATATGATCATCAATAGAAAGCTACATGTTCTTTATATCGGAAATTATTTTCATAGAAATGTGTGCATAGAACCCTTATTACTCATAAAATAGAACTTGTGTATAAAAATATAATGAATTATGGAGATGCAAATCTATGCTAAAAGCAGACTGGCAACATATGGTCTTTGATTTCAGTATAATATAATCTTCTGGAGAAGAAATAGTTTTTAAAATGTTCTATGTACATACAAATTTATCTCAATCACTTTTGGCTTTTCCCAGTTAGGGGTCGCCACAACAGAACTCCCATCCGCTAATGACTGGCACTGGATTTTTACGGTGCCAAGTTGCCAGCCTGAAGCCCAACCTTCAAAGAAGGCATGCCCATGCACCCACCTACCTGCATGTCTTTTATGTCACTCGACCACGGGGAGGACATGTAGACTCCACACAAAAGGCGCTCCAGCCGAGAATCAAACGGGAGAACCTCTTGCTGTGAGGCAAAAACGCTAACCGCTGCACCACTGCAGCCTATTGTCATTCATGTTAATGCTCCTAATACTCCAGTTACTGAAATGTTCCTAGAATGCAGAACCCTCCTTTTAAGGAGTCTGTTGACTATTACTAGAAATTTTATTACAATAAATTGAAAAATGGTATTTCTCCCTCATTAATGAATTTAAAAAGATTACTAACACTTTGTCAAAACAAGTTGGTCACTAGTTAGTTACTATTAAAATGGGAACAGACAAAACTTACTATAACCAATTAAAGTTAAGTGTTTGTTGGAAAAGTACTGGTTTTAAGATTTAGGTTCATGTAAAAACTAGGCTATCAGCCCTAGGGCCTATACAAGCCTAGCCAAATGAGGTTTCCTGGCTTTCGCCACACAAGAAACTTATTTTCCTGTGCCCCTGTCAAGCAGAGCCACAGCAGTGATCCCCAGGGTGAATTTCCTATTTCCCATCCATTTGTCAAGATTTCTCTTAGAGAGCTAATGAGGAGCTTTGCTTGACATGAATCTATTCCAGAGCAAGGGAAGTCTCTGGGACAGGAATCTTTAAAACCTATATTGAAAAGCAGGAAGCTCGGGAGATGACTTGATTGGATTAGTAACAGTATAAAAAAAGGAGGTGCTTTAGTGTGAGCAAGATCTGATGATGGCATAGCCAAAAGTGCTCATCCTGTTTGTTTGTGAGGATTCACATCCTATTTGAAGGACTTTATCTGTTCATTATTAAATTGTGCTGGTTTTATTTTGATTTTATGTGTTTGAACATGCATTATTCTCTCTCTCTCTCTCTCTCTCTCTCTCTCTCTCGCTCTCTCTCTCTCTCTTTCGTGATATTGCAGGGCTTGTGTTTAATCTTCAGTCATTGTTTTAGCACTGCAGCCTTCAGTGGTTAGTGTTTTTTGTTTGTTCTTCTGGTTTACTTACACTACTAACTTAATGCTTTTTGTTTCTTTGAATTTGCTACTACAGCCTATATAAATCTGGTTCTTATAGTCTGAGTAGTCTGGGTGGAATTTCTATTCAAACTAGGAACTTTAGGTGCCATGTTAGGGGTTTGGTTTAAGGTCAGAATATTGAATATTAAGATTATAGAGGTTCTATATTTGGTGTCTGTCAATTTTTTAAACCACGTTAACCTATTGCAGTTCTGTTCTTTCATCATATATTCAAATACAAATGTGTGCACACACACACACACACACATATATATACACACACACACACACACACACACACACACACACACACACATATATATATATATATATATATATATATACATACACACACATATATATATATATATATATATATATATATATACATACATACATAAATGATTCAAACTTGGGGAGCCATTAGTAGCAAGTTATTAGTCTATAATTCTTAGGGTAGCTTGCAGTTTCACTCTTAAGTAGGAGCATTATTTTTCCCATTAGCCAGGTTGTGTTTGTTTGGGGTGCGCATATAAACAGTTCTTACTCATGGTTAATTCTTCATGCAAAGATGTTAATACTTTTAGCCAAAGGTTAGGTACTGCATCTGGACCTGGGGTTTTCCAGTCAGAGACTTTTCTTAACTTTATTTCAATCTCTTTGGCTATTACTTCATCCCATTTCATATCCTGTACCTTTAAACTTTTTTTTTCTTTCTTCAACTTCTCCTATCCATTTAGCATCTTTATGTTCCACAGGAGTTTCACAGATATTTCTCCAAAATGTATCTATTTCTTTTTTTGGTGGTCTTTCAATTCATTTTATGTTGTTTCCCAATTCTCTATAAAACCTTTTTGGGTCATCAATAAATTGCTTATTTTGTACGTTTCCTTTATATTTATCTTCATATCTTCTAAGTCTTTTCACCTGTGCTGAAAATTTTTAGTTTATTTGTGATAGTGCATAATAGATCCTGGTCTGTTCTCATACTGTGCAATGCTTTTACCACATCTATCTTAGTATTTTTGTTGATCTGTTCCCTCCTCTATAGTCTTCTAACAGTGACACTTCTTGTCTTAACTGTTTTTATAGTTTTGTCTATTTCGATATTTCCAGGATGGTATTCGATTTCTCCCTTTTCTCTTCCTCACTAGCCTGTGTTCTTGTGGTAGAACTTTATCAGTTATTAATTTAGCTGCACAGTAATATATCCTGTTTACTTCTGTTATATTGCATGGATCTCTGTCGACAATACTAATTATTGTGTTCATTTGTTTTCTCAAATGTCTGACTTCTGGAGTTTTACTGACCTTCTGCAGTCTATTTCTTTCATTGATCTTAATATGTCTATCTCTGTTAAATAAAGCAACTATTCTCTTAGCTCATTTTCTTCTAAACTGAGAGCACTTTTTTGGTTTCCATTTCCTGTTGGCATTCTATAGAAAGTTCTATTGCATCTTCTTGTAGCATATTCTCTTCAGTTTCATCCTGTGCCGTATGTTGCTCTGTCATATGAGAACTCTGTCCTATCATTCAACATTAACTTTGTCAGAGTTTCCACAGTTTTCTGTTCCTTCCATTGCCATCCAGCTTCAAGTGAATGTTTATACTCATTTCCTGTGGAAGGCTCCAAAATATCTTCATGTGGTACCTGACCAATTGATTTCCATTCCATTGGTTTCCCCTTAATTTGGAGTTCCATTGCTCTATCCTTTTGTGGTGCTTTCTGAATTAGATTTTCTACACTGAAACCTTCACTTTGGAGGTACTCCATAACCTCAATTTCTATTTCTTTAACTTCTCCATTACTGATCTCCTTTTCTACTTTTCCTCTTTATCTTCTTATTTTCTGTATTGTAAGTATTCCATGCCTGGATTCCTTTGCCTGTATTTCTCCAAGTATCTTTGGTGTTGCTCTTTTGATATTGATTAATTTTGCTTTCTCCTTTGCATAGATATTATACCATATTAACTCTTTTTCTTTCGCATGTCCATATTTCTTCAGATGTCTCCTGATCTTTCTGTTTCTCCTTACTTTGGAGACTTGTTCTACATCAAATCCTTCACTTCACAGGCACTCCATAACTTCAACTTCTATTTTTTAACTTCTGCTTTACTAACCTTCTTTTCTACATTCCCTCTTTGTGATATTATTTTTTTCATTGTGAAATTTTCCATGTCTGGATGCCTTTGCCTGTATTTCTCTTCCAATATCTTTTGGGCTGCCTTCTTTATATTGATTAATTTGGCTTTCGACTTTGCATAGATATTGCACCATATCAAATCTCTCTACCATTCCCATGTTCATATTTCTACTTTTCAAAAAATTCTAGGTTGTGTTTATATTTTTGCACTTCCTCACATGCTTCTTTTTCCAAACAGATGAAAATTTCTTGGTCTATATACTGTTTTTAAAAAATCTATTGTATTAATGACCACAGATTTTTATTTGAAGCTTCTGACAATTTTTCTTGTGGAAGTATTTTTCTTTCCTCTAATTTCTCTTTATCTTGTGTCAGGAAATTCTGGGCTTTTTGCATAATAGTAATAATGCATAATTTCTTTCTTATCCTCAATAGTCCACTCTATCATCTTTATGGCTCTTCTTTGGCCTATCAGTTTTTGTGATTTTTGTGGACTGCTATTTCTACAACAGGGGGGCCATCCTCGCCCTGGGCCTGGCCTGGTCCCATTGTAGGGATGTTTCTGCATTTTAAAGATTCTACAATGTCATTTTTTTCCAGTTCTGGCACCCGTGTGCCTACCAGGATTGGGCACTTTTCTATCTTGGGTCCGCTGCACCCAGTTGTCTTTTCAATTTTTGACCTACTTTTGTCCATGATATGTGCTATATAAATACAGTCTATATATCAGTGTCACCTTGGTGAGATTTTGTAGGAAACAGGGTCCACCTCATGAAGATACTCACCAAGACTTTAGGATGAAATCAATTTCACTACTACTACTCTCCTTTGCTTGCTGACTTTTCATCTCTCCATTTGGACTCCCTCCATATGAATAATGCAATGGATGACCAGTGCGGGACAGTGCAAGGAGTTATAGATCACACTGCACATCTTTAATCTGCCTTGGACTCCTTGAACAGTATGGCTAATTACAGCAACCATCAGAATGGAGAGAGGAAACAGACTGAGAACAATAGAACTGGCACTGATGTGGAGATGAGCACAAGACCCAAAGATAAAGCTCTTCATGTGCCATTTTTTTGAGGTCTTCCTTTTACACTGAAACAACCTTTTGCGCACAGAGGTCAGTCTCATAGCAGGAGCAGGAAGAGACAGAAATTAACAATACGAGTGAACCCAGAGAGTCTTTGATAGTGAATCTATCAAGCAGTCAGCTGACAGAGGCACAAATTTCTATTTTTAAGTAAAGGACTTTCTTTTATTCCTGCACTTCGGTCAAGGTTGAGTGAATTTACAGTAGATATTAAGTACTTTGGCAGGAATGTTGCCTTAAGGCACTACTTTAGGAATGATTGGAAAGATTATAATTTAAATGATTTCGGAAAGCCAAGTGCTTTTATGCCCCCTTCTCACCCTGTGATAGAGACCTGTAGTGCAGCTACATTATGGAAGCAACAATCACGGTTTCTATAACTTGAATCGACATGAAAGGGAAGCACTAAAAGAGTTGTCACAGAACAGGGATTTAATAATCAGACCAGCTGATAAGGGAGGAGCTATCATGGTAATGCAAACTACAGATTATCATGACAGAATGCTGAAAATGCTTAGTGGCGAGACTACATACAAGAAGATACCTAAATAGGAAGTAGAGATGACAATAAAGAAAGTTAATGACACCTTGTATGACATGTTAATGATGAGAGGCATCACAGAAGCCTTATATAATTATTTGAGAGTTAACGATCCAGTAACTCTGGTTATTAGTGGACTACCCAAAATACAAAATACATAAAACAGACATGATCCACCGCCACATCTGATAATAACTGGTAGAGGCTGGCTCACCGAGCTAGCTTCGATTTTTGTGGAATTTCAACTGAAGAAGGCTCTACCTGGGATGAAAACAGTTCTAAGAGATGCATCTCATTTCCTACACATAATACATGAGCTGCTATATAGCCAAACTGGAAGCAAAGCTCTCTTCACCCAAGACTGGACTAGACAGTCAAGAGGAGAAGGTAAACACTTGCAACACACTACACTCATCACATAGTCCCTCAAAACCTACACCACCAAAACACACACACAAAAACACAAAACACACACCTACATTCGAGGACCTCCAAAGCAGAAACACAAGCAACCTTCACCCCCCCCAACACAACCCAAATGACACATAGCCCACAAACTCAGTCTGCCACTCAACCACAGCCCATAAGGCATAACAGCGTACGCAACACGATAGTCATAGCTGACTCTATAGTCAGGCACACTGATGCTTCACTCATCAGGCTAAACAAGGAGAAAGTTACTGTCAGCTGCCTGTCAGGTGACAGGATCTGCCACATAATGCATGCACTCAGGTCACTCCATAACAAGTACGAATATGACTCTGTCATTGTCAGTATTGGTGTAAATGACCTGAGACGTACCTCCCTGGACCACATGAAAAGAGACATGGAGGAACTCTCAGATCTTGTAGCCCAGGCAGGTATGACCCTAGCCCTGAGTAGCATCTGGCCATCTCCCAGAATGATACCACAGTACAAGGACAAAATGATTGACTTCAACAATTGGCTAAGCTTTTGGTGTCATTCTAAGGGGATCCAGTATCTGTCTGCCTGGGATGACATGATCGAAAAACCAGGATGCTTTGCCAGAGATGGCCTGCACCTGTCACCCTTGGAATTCCGGATACTGGCTAAGGCTCTTGCCACCCCTATAGTGCCTTTTTTAGGCAAGATTCAAATGACAAATTCACCACCATAAAAGGTACAAGCAAGCAAAATCTGAGGGTAAAGCTACTTAATGCTAGAATTCTAAACCTCAAAATGCACTCAAAAGAGGCACTCCTTAAAATGGAAAACATCGACATCTGTGCAGTGACAGAGACCTGGTTAAAGGCTCCAGAGAGCACCCCTGCATTACCAGGCTATAATTCATACCACACCTTTTGGCCACCTAACCTGGACCGAAGCACTAAAGGCAGAGGCGTGCCCATATTCATTAAGGATATCCACACCTCCAGGCTAGTTGCTCAGCATAATGCATCCGAGATTATCAAATTACAACTAACTCTGGGCAAGACCCCAATCCAAATTGTAGCTTGCTACAGGTCCCCCACCATGCCCCAGGATTCCCACTCCTCATTTCTTGATACACTGGAAAATATTAGGGCACAACCTAACACCCTAATAATGGGCGATTTCAACTACCCCACCATTAACTGGGAAAACTACTCATGTACCAACTCTTGTTCTCAACGTTTTCTGGAATTCATAAATTCCAACACCTTGGATCAACTTATTCACACCCCCACCAGAGGCAGCAATATCCTAGACCTGGTCATTACCAACATGGGCAACTGGTGTTCCACACCAGAAGTCAATTCCTCATTGGTCAGATCCGACCACAAGCAAATCACCCTAGACATCCACATACCACCCCCCACCCCCACCACCATTAGGGAAACCACCGTAAAAAATTTCTCCAAAGCCAACTTCATGCTTCTGAATGGGCCACTGAGGCATTATCTATCTATGTTGAAAAATGCTTACACCCAATTTTAGGAACATGTGACACTGTACTGAAAGATACAAAAGAGTTTTTAAATTCCCTGTATAGCAAAATTGCAGGTATAAGAAGGAGATATGTTTTTGTAACTATGGACATCACTTCTTTATTTACAGTTATACCCAGCAACTGGGGTATTGAAAGGGTACGAGATCAACTGAATGTAAAAAGTGTGTATAGTACAGCCAAAGTTGTAGTTTGCTTGATATAATGTCTTCATTTTCAATGAATGTTTTTACCTACAGAAGGTTGGTGTGGCTATGGGCATGGTGTGTGCCAATAGCTATGCCAACCTGGTGCTAGTCTCATGGGAGGGGAATGAGTTTGTTGAAGACATTCTATGGTATACACGTTTTGTAGATGTTTTCCTGCTGTGGGGAGGGATGACTGATAGATTGGAATTGTTTGTTCAATATTTACATAGTACCACTGAATTCTTAAGATTTACACACCAATATTCTTATGATGCCATAGATTTCCTGGATGTGAAGGTACAAAGAACATCATCATCAAAAGGGATTGTTACTAGTCTATTTAGGAAATCGAGTCATAGAAACAGTATTCTGCACAAGAATAGTATCCATCCTCATTATGTCAGGAAGAATGTTATCAAACGGCAGTTTATAAGGATGAGCAGACTGCACAATATGGATGAGGGTTTGGATACAGCAGTTACAATGTTAAAAATGAGTTCAGAGATAGAGATTATAGCAGGAAAGACATAGATGCAAGCATCAAAGGGATGTATGAAGGGTGGAGTACTAGGGGGAGACCTTTTTTTCTCAGAAACTAATGACAATACACGAGGTATAGAGAAAGATAGCATATGTAAGGTTAGATTTCCAGTGACTTATTCTAGTGACACTAAGAGGTTTTGTGGTATTTTTGAAAATAATTGGAATATTCTAAGATCTATTGGTGAGCTGGAAGGTGTGACAATACACTGAACTTCACCTTCAAAAATAGAACGTCACTAAAAAGGCAACTTTGCTACAGAACTAATTTTAGTAATAATAGAGCATGGTCCCAGAGGATTGGGACCTTCCCCTGTAGGAACTGTATGGCATGCAGCTATGTATATAGTAAATACACTTTTTTACATCCGACTTTGGGATTCAGCATAAATATAGATTTTTATGCTGATTGTAGAACTAGACATCTAGTATATTTTAGTTTTTGTACATGCTGCCATGTATTTTACATTGGGAAAACCAATAGTTTTTTTTAAGGAACACATGTTGAGCACTTAAGGGACATTGCCAATGCAAAGGAAACTAGTGCCTTGGCGAAACATGTCCAGGCTGAAGGTGCACAACATGTATTTAATTTTATGGCTTTAGAGGTTATGCAACCTACTATTCGGGGTGGTAATATGAGGAATAAAGTAGAAGAAATGGAACAAAAATGGATTTTACTTTTGCAAGCTGACAGGTTTCCAGGATTGAACAGTGCTGTTTCACTTAAACCTTTCTTGAAAGCAAGGTCTTTGAAACATTGAACACATCAATGGGTTATATGTATATTGCTTTTATGATTTTTAGAATTATACTGTCATTTTAAATATACTAATTAATGATGTCATGAATAACTTAGGACTGTGATTGGATGTGATATAGTTTAAATGTGAAAGGAGTATATGTGTGAGTTAGAGTCTGAGGAAGGGATTTGTTATATATCGCGAAAGCGCTTACTTTGTTTTTTATTGATTAAAGTATAGCTGTTGTTCTCCACCAGTCATGGTCAGTTGGTTTTTTGGTAAATAAAATTAAGAATTCAATACACAGGAGGTTCAGATTCAAAAGTTTACTAGTGTACACCAGGAGGCAAAAAAACGTACAAGTACAGAATTTTGTCTGACATGAAACAGGAAGCACACAATTTTATATAGGTTTAACATTTAAGCTATGCCCACCTTACTGACGTGATATGTCACAGGGCATCTACATCACTTTAGCTTACAAGCCTTCATTCATTAAATCTGCTGATGCTGTATATTTTAAAAAACTTTTCCTCTAGATACAATATGGCCTTGCTATCTAGCTGGTCAGTCATAATGTCTTTCTGTAAAGTTACTTGTTCAAGGTTTCATATCAGTTCGAATACAATAGCAGCTTCAGTCTTTTAATGCATGTCTTTGTTCTCTGTTACACTTTCTCACACAGCTGCGTGCTATCTTAGTAACACATATACAAGGCCAGATCATTCCAACAGGAAAGAGCAGAAGATTTCATTATTTCACACATTTAATTTCCTGATCCAGCAGATAATCACTTGTGAAAAGAATAAACATTAAAACTTGCTAAGCTAGCATTCTGTTTGGGTCAGAGATCAGCTTTGCTTCAAGCCACACTGCAGTTTCAAAACTACTTCACATTTAGACATGAATTAATTTTACTACTATATGATTAATAGAATAAAATGCATTATATACTACTTTGCTTTTAAGCTAGCATTTCTCATGTATTCAAATAAACATTTTTCTAACAGTTTCCCTCCTATTAATACTTTTTATTCTATTTTGAAGTATGCATAGTGTCATTTCATCTCCTAGCCTTTTCCACTCAGGATTTTCAGCTAGGTGAGTCATTCAATCTATACTTCAGAAAAAGCGTCATCTGAGATCAATCTTTCAATCTCGATATCTTGGTAAAAAGTTTCAGTAACAGATACATCAACAAAATCTTTGATTAGTCTTTTCATGCAGGGAATCCCACAGCAAACACATGCTCCTATTAGGAGTATACCCACACAAATGGCAATCAGAATATTCATTAGGATGGAACCCCACCCCCCAAATAGATTCTGGAAAAAGTCCGTCATTGGGTTTGGGCCTGGTTCAGTCATGGCTGATACTTGCTGAATTACCTCTAGGTGGTTGTTTATCTCATGACGATTGTCAGGAATATAAGCACAGCATTCTTCTTTGATAAGCGCACACGTACCACCTCTCGCCGCTAGGGTGAAGTCAAGAACCATCCGATTTTGTAGCACGACAGTTCTCATTGCTTTCAGTTCATCAGTCACCAGTTCTAGGGTGGAAAAAGTTGCATTACTCATTACTTCGAGAAGTTTCGACAACTTCCTCAGCTCCCAGATCGATTTGACTGCTCCATAGGCTGGGAATATTCCTGCCCAGGATATAACACTGTCACTCGTCCATATGAGTCAATTCGCTTTTGTCTTTTACTGAATTATGGTCTTTCCAACCAGCTTCGATCTTTCCAACTGGATTCACAGGTTTCTTAATGGACCTTCGGATTTTGAGCTGTTTCTCTTAGGTTTCGTATTTTACCCAAAGGTAATTCTGCAGTATGTCTTATTGCCGGAACTGTGATGAATAGTAGGCTATGGGGCGTTGCTTGTCCCCATGTTGTTGCATCAATACTGACGTCATATATCCTTGCTTACAATCTACGGTCTGAAAAAAACGTTTGTGATAATTTGGAAGTCGTAAAACTAATGAAAAAGCTATCAACTGCTTCAACCTGCAGAAAGCCATTTCTGCTTCGGGTGTCCATTGTAAGATATCTTGTGCTGCCATTGGTGTCTTATATATCAAGTCAGTCAGTGGAGCAGATTCCAAAGCATAATTTGGTATCCAGCTCCAACAAAAATTAGTTGTACCTAAGAAAGACATCATTTCTTTCTTGGTCGTTGGCTTGGGTGCTTGCAAAATTGCTGTTTTTCTTTCCTCATCTAGTATTCTACCTTCATTGGATATTACATTTCCTAGGTATTTAACTTGTTTTCTCCAAAGTTGTAACTTACTTTTGTTTACTTTGTGTCCTTGTGTTGCCAAAAATTTCAATAATGCTACAGTATCCTCCCTGCACTGTTGCTGGGTGGGGGCTGCTAGCAAGATGTCATCTACGTAAAGTAGAGTTTGACTACCTCCCGGTGGGGTAAACCCTGCCAGGTTGCTAGCCATCTCTTGTACAAATATTGTTGGGCTCTCACAATATCCCTGTGGTAGTCGAGTATATGTATACCTTTTTCCCTGAAATGTAAATGCAAACCAATATTGACTATCAGGATGTATAGGTATTGAAAAGAAAGCATTGCTAATATCTACCACAGAGAAATACTTCTGTTGTGGTTCTAAATTGTTTAGCAAGGTATGTGGGTCTGGCACCATAGGTGCTCTAGGTATTACTGCATTATTTACAGCTTGTAAATCTTGTACCATCCGCCATTCCCCGTTTGCTTTTTTAACAGGAAATAGGGGTGTATTACATGTTGAATTAGGAGATTTTACCAGTACTCCTTCTTTGAGTAATGCTGCTATTATAGGCTTAATTCCTATTTCTGCATCCTTTCTCAAAGGGTATTGTCTTTTCTGTGGTCTAAAAGCTGACTTTGGGGTAATTGTAACTGGTCCTGCTGTTCGAATAAGTCCTACATCTGACTTGCCTGTTGACCAAAGAGTTGTTGGAATTTCACATAAGGCCTTTTCTTCTTCTTCTAATAAAAATGCTAATCAGCTGTCCTCGCTAGATTGCAAGTGTACAGCTGGATGCGTCTGTGTCAACCAATTCAGTTTTTGTTTTTGTATCCCTTGTTCTGATAGTTCTAAATCAGTTTGTTTCTCCCATCTGGTTACTTTTTCTCCTAAATCTGCCCATTTGACGTTTTTGTTCTTTGTCAAGCTGACATGTGGCAACCGATTTGATCTATACAATGCAAGGAATTCTTGAGGTAATGAACAGCTAACTACACTGTTCCCCTCAGTATCCCAGTACAAAGTACACAAAACCAATCTAGTTGCACGATTTCTAAACAATTCTTGCTCATACTCTCTATCAGGTCCTGGTGTAGTACAGTAGTATAGAGTACAGTGTAACAAATGCTGTCGATCAGTGTCAAGGGAGGGGGCTTTACTGATGGCTACATTCATCAGTTCCTCGGTTACTGCCCCTGGACCAGTCGTGACTAGGTCCTGGCTGTACCAGTAAAAAGTTTCACCCTCCAATCGCACTACAAAGGTATCCATTTGTCTCTGTGCCTCCATACCTTGTACAGTTGGAACTACTGCTATGCCAAATATCTGCATAAGGTCCCTGCCCAATAGGTTTACTGGACACTTTGCAGAAACAACTATTTTACTTCTCTGGGTCATACCTGAAACAGGGTCAGTTATTGCTATATCATGGGAAAGCGGTTCCCTGTATAGCTGTCCATTTGCGGCTTTTACTAGTATATAATCAGGTGATTCTGAATGTTCTGGTAACTTGGAGGGGTGTATCAAAGTCCATGATGCTCCTGAGTCACATAGGAATTTGACTTCCCTTCCCTCTACCAGAAGTGTAACTTCCGGTTTCGTATCTGCCAAGTAGAGCTCTAAGCTCAATAATAAAGTCCAAAATTTCACTTTCTTCATCCTCCATATCTACTTGCACGTCCTCTACTCCTTCTATCACATTTACATTTGATTTTTGTTTATTAACTTCTCCTGATGATTTCTGACTTTCACTTGATGTATCCTCACTATCATATAGTCAGTCCTCATCTCCCTTATCTTCTGTGATTACCTTTTTGTTTTGCCTACAATCCCTTGCTAAATGTCCTTTTTCCCCGCACTTGAAGCATTCACCTTTCTTTTTCCTCTCTTCAAAATCTTCTGATCGTTTGTCAGACTGTTTGTTTCCCTGGGTATTTTTCTTACCCTTTTTACCTGACTGTAATACAAATACTTCAGCTCCGTCTTCAGCAGTGAAGACTTGCGCCTTCTTTTTCTTTTTACTATTAAAATGTCTTTCAGCATGTCTAGCGTATTCGAGTAAGGCTTGTAGCCTCCCTGTTCGATGGTCTATCATATGCTTCGTAATGAAGCTACTAATAGGTGCAATGCAACCTTTCAAAAATGCATTTTTTAATTGTTGTTCATACAGGGAATCATTTGTTTGGTTCTCAGGAACCAACATACCGCTATGATTATTAAAACATTCTAATAATCTAGCATAATATCCATCTATTGTCTCATTTTCCTGTTGTATGCATTGATTAATGCAAGTCCAGTCTGCTCTGGGTTTCCATTTCTCAGAGATTTGGTCTGTCAGACCTTTCACTCTGTTGTCTAACTCTGCGTCACTATGTGGGAGTGGTCTAAGCTCTGCATTACGAGGATTCCAGGTGCCACAAATCATGTGCCAATCTGGACCTATAATTTGTCTTACTACTTTTTCTACTTCTTCCCCATTCAAGTGGTAACTCAACCTCATGCCTTGTAAATCTTCTAAAAATTTCATAAAATTAACTTTCGGATGGGGGATTCCCTCAGTAGCCTTCCTGATGTCCTCTGGTGTCCGTGGTCTATATACTAAGAGTGTTGGGTCCTGCCCTTCCTGTCCTGCCTGAGGATGTGGAACTTCTATAAGTGGGCATATTTCTTCCTCACTCTCATCCTGTAGATTTTTCTCCGTTTGGTATGATTCTGTGTCCCTCTGTGTTTTACGTGTTCGGGACCTAGTTTCAATAGGATCTCTAACAAATGGTTGTGGTCTTGCTGAAACTTCAGGATAATGCGGAGGCGGACCAGCCTGTCCACTCGCTTCATATCCTGAAAAGGGTAAGGGAGGGGGTAAGGGAGGAGGAGGAGGAGCTGTTGCTATTACCAAGTTATTATCTTCTTTGTCTAAAAATAACATTTTTGAATTTTTAAGCTTCTGTTCTCTACGATTTGCTTCCTCAATCCACCTGTGTGCTTGAGGAATGCCTAGTTGGCATTGCTTTTTTGCCTAACCACCCGCATCAGATTTAAGCTGTTTAAGGAGTTTAACTAGTGAAGTTTTATCTAGTTTACCATCAAATTCATATTTATTAACCCATTTCGTATAATACCTAACATTATCAGAACGTTGTAATTGCATGTATTTTGCATCTTCGGTTAGGGGCGGATCTCGCGAGGTTTTAGTGCACTGATTACCCATGTCAAAGAAAATGTTACGTAACCCTTTTTTATCACGTGATATCAAGTTCTTAATTCCTGTTCACAGTTTATCTAGAATAACTGCCTACCTTATTCTGTTACCCTGATCTATGACCAAATATACAGTATTTCCTTTTGTCCCTGATCTGCAAAACAAATCTTGACAACAATATACTGTAATTACAAGAACCAAACCAGTGGAAACGTAACTTGAACACCAAAAAATCACTGGGAGTCACCAATAAGAGGGTCGAAGATGTTTAATGTAGAAATCCACAGCACAACGTGACAACAGCAAAGAAACAGCAAAAAACCAACAATTTAACGCTTGTAGTGGCAAATAGCGTTTTCGTATTCCTTCATCAGAATGATATAACCAGTCCCTCTAACTGCCTTATATACCAAGTGCAATTGGTATCCTAATAAAAAAATTAGTTTAATTGAATAATAGGCGTCAAACATTTACAATATACTGTAACCTAGTCCCTGATCTAAAACAGAAAAAAGGCAAATTCTTCCTACCTGAGCCTCCGGTATTGAACTGTCCAATGTCCACTCTTCGACCACAGATCAGAAAGTGGCCAGCCTCTTTACACGACAATTCAGTCGGAGGTCTTTTCACCCAAGAAGAACCGTTTCGGTAACTTCTCCTGCGCAGTATTCAACCACCGGTAGACTCTGATCTGCAGCAGTCTGAGGGAATTATCCGTCTCGAAGGACCAAACTGTTAAATAAAATTAAGAATTCAATACACAGGAGGTTCAGATTCAAAAGTTTACTAGTGTACACCAGGAGGCAAAAAACATACAAGTACAGAATTTTGTCTGACATGAAACAGGAAGCACACAATTTTATATAGGTTTAACAGTTAAGCTATGCCCACCTTACTGACGTGATATGTCACAGGGCATCTACATCACTTTAGCTTACAAGCCTTCATTTATTAAATCTGCTGATGCTGTATATTTTAAAAAACTTTTCCTCTAGATACAATATGGCCTTGCTATCCAGCTGGTCAGTCATAATGTCTTTCTGTAAAGTTACTTGTTCAAGGTTTCATATCAGTTCGAATACAATAGCAGTTTCAGTCTTTTAATGCATGTCTTTGTTCTCTGTTACACTTTCTCACACAGCTGCGTGCTATCTTAGTAACACATATACAAGGCCAGATCATTCCAACAGGAAAGAGCAGAAGATTTCATTATTTCACCCATTTAATTTCCTGACCCAGCAGATAATCACTTGTGAAAAGCATAAACATTAAAAGTTGCTAAGCTAGCATTCTGCCAGGGTCAGAGATCAGCTTTGCTTCAAGCCACACTGCAGTTTCAAAACTACTTCACATTTAGACATGAATTAATTTTACTACTATATGATTAATAGAATAAAATGCATTATATACTACTTTGCTTTTAAGCTAGTATTTCTCATGTATTCAAATACACATTTTTCTAACATTTTTATACATTTTTTCATGCTTCTTAAGACAGACGTGGCAAACTTCATGACACCCATGCAGACGGACAAAAGAGGTATGACTGCTGAATCCTATACAATTGCACTTTATAAGCAGTTACACGAGTGCATGGATCATGCAATCCCTAACAGAACCAAGATGTTATCCTCCAAAAAAAAGGAAGCCAATCTGGTGGTCCCCTGCCATAAACAAACTCTACAACAGAAGAAAGAAACTGTTACAAAAAAGAGTAAAATCCCATGATTGGAGGAACTCCATGGTCAGCCTCAGTAAGAAGCTGAGATCCCTCATAAAATCCTCCAAAGCTAGTTACGAAAACAAAATCACCACTGATTCTAAAGACAACCACAAAGCATTCTATAGCTATGTCAAGAATCTCAATGGCAACACTCAGATCTGCTCTGAGTTACAGCACAATGGCACTAACTATACAGAACCAACTGATATTGCCAACATCCTGGCAGATAGGTTCAGTGCTAACTTTACTCCTCTCTCGTCCCCTAAAGGGCCCATCTCCATACTGGAAGAATGCAAAGTTCCTGTAATCACAGCTGCACAGGTAAAAAACACACTCTCCAAAGCCAAGAACACAGCATCCATGGGACCTGACAACATCCCAAGCTACGTTCTACATGAACTACAGAATGAATTGGCACCCCACCTAAGTACCATGTTCAATCATAGCCTCACCTCAGGCTTTGTGCCCAGTGAATGGTGCGCAGCAAGCGTTATCCCACTCCACAAAGGGGGAGCCACCATGGACCCTGGGAACTGCCGCCCCATTAGCCTGATGAGCCTGGTCTGCAAGGCTATGGAACGTATCATCATGGAACTTATAAACAATGATATTGGTAATCTCCAAACTCTGGACCCTACTCAGTTTTGGTTTGTAAAAGGCAGATCATGTCTCCTAAATCTGATAGACTTTGAAGCGGTCACCAAAGCCGTAGATGAGGATAAGGTGGTTCACACAGCCTAGCTAGCTCTCGCCAAGGCTTTTGACACCATCCTCTACTCTGGAATTCTAGATAAACTCACTAAACTAGGTATAAATCCCTATGTCACAAGATGGGTTGCCAAGTGGCTCACTGACAGAACCCACACTGTGAAAGTAGCAGACTCAAAATCCAACTTCAGACCAGTGACAAGTGGAGTGCCACAGGGTTCAGTGCCAGGTGCTCTCCTGTTTGGTATCTACTTCTCTGAAGTACAGGCCAATACAGAAGGTCTTTGGATAACAAAGTTCACATATGACTACAAACTAGGAGCCATAATCAAAACTTCGAATGATGTGGACATCCTACAAAAGGGCCTCACTGAGACAGATGCCTGGTGTCAAAGCCATGGCCTCAAGCTCAATGCCAAAAAGTGCACTGTCAGCCCCTTTGGTAAAAACTCTGTACCCATGAACTACCACATAGGCGGTAGTCTACTTAACACCGAAAGTGTGATAAGAGACCTTGGGACACAGGTGGACAGTAGTCTCTCCTTTGATAACCACATTGCCACAGTAGTCAGGAAATCCTCCTACATGGCACACCTCATCACAAAAGGTTTCTCATCCAGGAAAAAAGAGGTAATTGTTCCCCTCTACTCATCACTCATTAGACGCATTATAGAGTACAACGCCCCTTTTGGTATGTACCTCACAAGGCATCTACAACAACTGGAAAGGCCACAGAAATACCTCACAAAGAGGATTACCAGCCTCAAACAGATGCCTTACGCAGACCGTCTCAAAAAACTCCAGCTTTACTTTGTCGCATATCGCCTACTCAAAGACGATCTCTGCATAACATACAAATCTATGTCAAACCCAGAGCTGCTGGACATGCTCCACTTAAAGAAATCCCAATCCCTCCAAGCTACAGGCTCTAGGAACCTAAACCTTGTCACCACAATAAACAGAACATGCTAGAGGGATAGATTCCTGTCCCAGAGACTTCTCATACTCTGGAACAACCTACCTATCTATCTCAAGCAAAGCTCCTCATTAGCACTCTTCAAGAAAAATCTTGATGATTGGATGGGAGATAGGAAATTCACCCCGGGGATCACTTCTGGCACTGCTTGACAGGGGAAAAGGAAAATAATTTTCCTGAGTGGCAAAAGCCAGGGTACCATTTGGCTAGGCTTATATAGGCCTTAGGGTCAATAGCCTAGTACCTACCTATGAACCTATGAATATGAACAGAAGAGAAGGCCTTGTATGAGTAACAATGGATGTAAAAAGTTTATTTACAGTGATTCCCAATTAATATGGGATAAGATCTATTCAGAAACTTCTGAGAAAATGCACAGATTTTGATGGACCTATTATCTCCCAAATCTGCACAATATTGAGAATTATAATGGAGAATTACATCTATGTTTATGGAACTGACCATTACTGGCAAAAGTTGGGCATAGCTATGGGCACCTCATGTGCCAATAGCTATGCCAATTTGGTCATAGCATATTGGGAAAATGAGATTGTATTAAGTGAAAATCATTGGCTGAGGCACATGATCTTCTGTGGTAGATTTGTTGATAACACATATATTTTATGGAGAGGTAATGAGAATGAACTATCAAGTTTTATGGAATACGTGGGGAGCACTACATCGTTCTTGAAGTTTGATGTCAGGAGTTCCAAAAAGGGAATAGACTTCTTGGATTTATTGACTCGAGGCTATAAAGATCTTGAAATTCAATGGGGAATCATGAAGACGAAGGCACAGAGAAATGATAGAAGGAGACCTTATTTCTCAGTCAGAGGAAAGGATAATGTGGAAAAACTGAATGGGGAACTGAGTGGCATGAGATGCTTACTAACGCACACAGTAGCAGCATACTGGCCATTTGTGAAATTGCTAGGAAGAATTGGAAGATTTTAACTTCAGATGATAGCCTAAGACACATTGTTGGTAATGTTCCCAGATTCACTTTCAAGAATAAGGTGTCTCTAAAGAGATTGTTATGTCATAAAGACGATACTGTTCCACATGGCCTTAAGACTGGCACTTTTCAATGTAGAAGTTGCACAGCAACTACCTCTGTAGACACGAGCAATTGTTTCAAACATCCTGTAACTGGTCAGACATACAATTTAAAGACCTGTGGATTGTAATACTAAGAACATAGTATATGCAGTTATTTGTGATAGCTGGCCAGGGTTTTATGTTGGGAAAACCAATAGGGTTTTTAAGGAGAAGATTCTGCCCCATCTTAGTGATATTAGACTTAATGTACTGACTAATGCTTTGTCACAGCATATTCAAAAGTATCCTGGACATGCACTCTCCTTCCTAGCTTTGAAGAGTGCTAGATTATATAAGAGGCGGAGATCTATCAAATAAAACTGAAGTCTTAAAAACACACTGGATAAGCTGATTTACAGGCAGACAGGAGCCCTGGTATTAATGGTACTTTTAAAACCTATATTGAAAAGCAGAAAGCTCAGGAGATGACTTTATTGGATTAATAACAATATAAAAAAGGGAGGCGCTTTAGTGTGAACAGGATCTGATGACGGCATAGCCAAAAGCGCTCATCCTGTTTCTGATGATTCACATCCTGTTTTGAAGGATTTTATCTGTTCAATATTGCAAAAACGCTAATATACCACACGCTGATAGAAATTCAGCCAAAGGAATGCAGCTCCAAAAGACACAGTGTTCAAATTGATAGAAAATTTAATACACAAAGTTGAAAATGGTAAGCGCTTTCACTCGTATCCAACGAGCATCATCAGACCAAACAAGTGCAATTAAACTACAACATTTAAATATATGAATTTGGCACCAAAAACAACAAGTCTTAAAGCGCCAGCCTTGCACATTGAATTAATATCTTATACAACTGCACAATACCCAATAAGTACATAAAATCCATTGACATTGTAATGCATATATAAATATATAAAAACGTGTATAAAAAACATATGAATATTAAAAAAATAATTAGATATATAAATCGCTGAATACTATATTATATAACTGATGTCCTAATTATCTTTTTAACATCAGAACAGGTTTAACTGAAATGGAATCGTTGATTCCAGGTAGTGTCATGGCATCGGTGAGTAATTGCCACCAATATTCCTTATATGCTAAGAAGTTTTTTATATTACCCCCCCTGGGATCTGCTCGTATAGTATCAATAATGGCAAACTTAAAATAATGTTCTTCTCCCTGTCTGTTGATGTGCCTATAAAGAGCATTTTTAGTGTCCTTTGTTCTTATACTGTATCCATGGGAGTAAATTCTCTTTTTAAACTGTCTTTCTGTCCTGCCTATGCAAAAAACTGGGCAGGACATACATTTAGCTAGATAAATAAGCATGCTAGTTCTACAATTGCCATTTTTAAATCTAACCACAGTTTTGTTAACATTTTCCAATGTAATTTGTCTCTCTTCTAAAATGTCCTTACACTGATGGCAAGCTCCACATTTAGAGGTGTGTCGGTCATAAGGATTCTTGGATTGCGATCCATTCTCAAAAATGCTCTTCAAATTTCTACCCATTTTATATACAAAATGTGATTTAGAACCAAGAATATTCAAAATATCCTCCTCAATAAAAAATGTTTGCCAGTACCGCGTCAAGATATTTTTCACGGCTTGTGAATATGGACCATATTCTACTATACATGCTCTATTAAATTTTGTAATTATACTATCCTTGTTACTTATGTTGGTATCTGTCGGATTTAATCCAGTAGTGTGATTAACACAATTAAGACCCAACAGGGGTAAATACTTCTTCCCCCATTCATCTATGACATATTTGCTTGTGTCAGACATCATCTTTCCATCATACCCTCTTTCTCTAAAAAGACCAGTAATAAACCGAACTTCGTCAATCGTGTCATTATAATCAGATGTCATTCTGATTGCTCGAATGAGTTGTCCTTTAAAAATATTGTGTTTGAGCTGTCTGGGGTGATTACTGTTATATTCTAAATATGAATTCGTGAAGGTGGATTTTCTATGTATCCTAGATTTAAATCTATTACCATCAAAGCTAATTAATGTATCCAGGTAAGCGACTCCAGTACCATTGCATTCCGATGTAAATTTAAGATACTTGGTACTATCATTAAGATATTGTACAAAATTGTTAAATGCATCAATATCTCCATTCCATAAGATGTAAATATCGTCGAGGTAACGTGAATAATACTTAATAAACCCCGAGTATACGCTGTTAAATATAGTGGACTCCTCCCAATCAAGCAACACCAAATTGGCATATATGGGGGCACATGCAGCCCCCATAGCCACACCTTTGGCTTGCCGAAACATTTCCCCTTCAAAGAAAATGTAGTTGTGATCCAGTACAATGCTCATTAAGTCGACCAACATACTTATTCTGTCCCAACTCAAACCTGTGCGTTTTCTCATACTGTTCGTGAAAGCTGTTAAACCTTCATCCGGGGGAATGCATGAGAACAAATCCACTATATCAATGGAAGTAAACAATAAACCATGACCATCAAGGTGGGTTGGGAAGTTCTTTAAAAATTCCCATGAATCTTTAACAAGATGTTTAATTTCCGAATAAACTGGTTTCAAAAGTGTGTCGATAACTACACCTATAGGGAAAGTTTTGGATTTGCTCCCAGAAATAATCGGGCGGAATGGAGGATTGTTGATGTCCTTATGCACCTTGGGAATACCTACGATTGTAGCCATATAAGGAAAATCTACTGTCAAAAAATTATGCAGCTCTTCATCAATTCTATGTTCCAAAAGAAAATCTTCCAGAAACAAGTCGATTCTCCTATATGCAATGTGTACTTCGTTTAATGATACACTAGTGTAATTCCCTGAATCGTGTAAGATGTCTTAATTGTGTTAATCACACTACTGGATTAAATCCGACAGATACCAACATAAGTAAAAAGGATAGCATAATTACAAAATTTAATAGAGCATGTATAGTAGAATACGGTCCATATTCACAAGCCGTGAAAAATATCTTGACCCGGTACTGGCAAACATTTTTTATTGAGGAGGATATTTTGAATATTCTTGGTTCTAAACCACATTTTGTATATAAAATGGGTAGAAATTTGAAGAGCATTTTTGAGAATGGATCGCAATCCAAGAATCCTTATGACCGACACACCTCTAAATGTGGAGCTTGCCATCAGTGTAAGGACATTTTAGAAGAGAGACAAATTACATTGGAAAATGTTAACAAAACTGTGGTTAGATTTAAAAATGGCAATTGTAGAACTAGCATGCTTATTTATCTAGCTAAATGTATGTCCTGCCCAGTTTTTTACATAGGCAGGACAGAAAGACAGTTTAAAAAGAGAATTTACTCCCATGGATACAGTATAAGAACAAAGGACACTAAAAATGCTCTTTATAGGCACATCAACAGACAGGGAAAAGAACATTATTTTAAGTTTGCCATTATTGATACTATACGAGCAGATCCCGGGGGGGGTAATATAAAAAACTTCTTAGCATATAAGGAATATTGGTGGCAATTACTCACCGATGCCATGACACTACCTGGAATCAACGATTCCATTCCAGTTAAACCTGTTCTGATGTTAAAAAGATAATTATGACATCAGTTATATAATATAGCATTCAGCGATTTATATATCTAATTATTTTTTTAATATTCATATGTTTTTTATACATGTTTTTATATATTTATATATGCATTACAATGTCAATGGATTTTATGTACTTATTGGGTATTGTGCAGTTGTATAAGATATTAATTCAATGTGCAAGGCTGGCACTTTAAGACTTGTTGTTTTTGGTGCCAAATTCATATATTTAAATGTTGTAGTTTAATTGCACTTGTTTGGTCTGATGAAGCTCGTTGGATACGTGTGAAAGCGCTTACCATTTTCAACTTTGTGTATTAAATTTTCTATCAATTTGAACACTGTGTCTTTTGGAGCTGCATTCCTTTGGCTGAATTTCTATCAGCGTGTGGTATATTAGCGTTTTTGCAATTTGGTTATTTCTGCTGTTTTGTCGAACAAAACGCTGTTTCAGTTAATCTGTTCAATATTAAATTGTGCTGGTTTTATTTTTATTTTGATTTTTATCTGCTGAACACACATTCTATTCTCTCTCTTTGTGGTGATATTGCAGTGCTTGTGACTAATGAGATGTGGACAAACCACAAGCGTCACAGTGGAAGTCTTAACACAAGTGTGATACTCCACCTATACTAACTTATTACATCCATGTCTTGTAAATTATCTCTCTGAAATAAAAGGGATGGGGGAGGCTTTTCCCACTGAAAATGTACACATAACAGCGATGGATGCCATTTATGCATTACCGCATGAGGCCCAACAATGCTAAAAGTCACTGAATGTGGATGTTAAACATCTGAGCATTTGACATAAACTATATGATAATGTAGTGAATGAATGCACCACAGTAGAATTTTCACTACAATTGTGAGATGTGTTGATAAGTCAAGGTATTACATCATATTATCGCTGCAAGGGATGTGTGCCTGTAATTGCTGTACTAAAGCAACAACATGCAGAATGTTATGTCAGTCCCTTGTGCCAGAGGATAACACTTGCTAATGTGTATTATGTAATAAAAGTGTAGTTGCATGTCATCATTTACTCTGAACATTGCCAGAAATTATCATAGCTTTTTGTAACAGGAATTAACGTCTATACATGTACACAGCAGAGATATTTGACAATAGTATTGGCAACATTTGCAGTCACAATAAAACTGACACAATTAGTGTAAGCAGTCAGATCACAAGCTACAGCTAGTTATACGATCTATATAGCACATTATTAGCAGCCAGTGCCACAGAAGATAACTGAGCACAAACTGAGGCATACAGCATCTATGAAAGGATGAAATCAGCAATGTATTGTCACAGAGATGTGTCTGGTAGAATGACTTGCAGACATCTAGGATTGTAAAAGTGGTCATTGCAAATGTATATAAATCAATCCTGAATTAATTTTACAGTCACATACTACACCTGAAATTAAGCACTGCTGTATTTGAATATCCCATTTACACATTCTAGAGAATAGTTTAAAAAGCACAAGTGTCCTAGGAGAAGTCTGACATTTAAAGTGTGAAAGATCACTTTAGAAAGAATGACCTCATCAGTGTGCTGCACTGGGGGTTTAGCCAGAGAATATAACTTCATAATCATGTGCTCTTATTGCTGCCCAAACTCACCTGTCATTATAAAAATTGAATCCCCCCTTTAACAAATGTTTGTATCACTTTCTCTCTAAAACCATTAAATAGATATTTTTCAATATATGAAATTCTTATTGGAGGCATGAATTTATATAGTTGTGGACATAAAGAAACCATAGCTTATTTAGATCACACTAAGTAGTGTATTAAAAGTTGTACTTAGGCATACTCTTTGTACTTTACTAACTATATCCTTGTGTTGCATTTTGCAGTTGTGGTTGTGAAAGGTTGGATAATGAGATGGTGGAGCCATCTAGCAGTTTGAAATACTTCTCCAGAGTGAGCACAGCTGTTACAGGATATGCTCACTCAACTGTAAAGGCTCTCCACTAACACAAGTTCCCCATATTAAACATTGAAACTCCTACCCATCTAGTTCTACAACGTGGAGAGCACTATATTATTCACATGTGGCACAGGAGATGTCTGACTCTTAATTGGAAAGGTGCACTTTTGTTCAGGATGACCTCATCAGTGTGTTTCAGAGAGAAATTTTCTGTAAAACATGGGATAAGGATGTGTTTCAGAGAGAATGTTTTTGTAAGAAGTGGACTAAGGGAGCTGTGTACAAATTTAAGAGCACTGTCGTCAGGGAAAGTGGATACAGCACAAAGCATTATACATACATATGCATGAACACGTGTTTCCCATGTTCAGCACTGAATATCTTAGCTATCTACTGAGCACTGTATTAGTCACAAGTCCCACAGGAGAAATCTGATTTCTTATGGGGAGAGAATGCACTTTTGTCAGGATAACCTTAGCATTGTGCTGCATATAGGAATCGTCTCTAAAAAGTGGGGTAGGGGAGCTGTGTAAAGAGGTAAATCTTGGGAAGTGGATATAGCACAAAGTGTTATACAAGTTTCCCTTGCTGTGCATTGAGCCTTCTACCTATCTAGTTACACAATCTAGAGACCACTGTTAGTCGCAAGCACCACAGGAGAAGACTGACTTTAACTTATGTAGTATATTTGTACTAGAAAAAGACTGTATGGAGCAGATGGTATAGTGCACCACAACTTGTGCAACAAATGCACATGTGTGCACAGAACAATGTAACATCACTATGATTGTACCCTGTACTTCTCTACTAACTTTTACTGTCCCTCACATTATGGGAAGCTGTTGAAAGTATGTTATAAACCAGTGGAATATCAATCAAACCTTTCCCTGCAACTTCATGGTGGGATGACTGCACACTTGTATTGTCTCATACTTCCTCTATAAGCATTGACAAGACAAACATGCAAGTCATCCATAAGACAGTGCACTGCAGAATACTGGTGATGGACTGTGTGAGAATACATTAACCAAACTTGTAAGAAAGTCACAAATGTAAACACTGTAGAGCAGACCTAAATGAAACTGAATTAAGCGAGTCAACATCATTCTGAAATCAATACATGTTGACATAATTAATAGACTAATGCTGTATAACCTAAAGCAATAATTATTTTATGTTCTTTTTTGTTATTCTGTGTGCAGCACTGCCAAGCAGAATTCTGTTGCTGATGGCTAAGTATTACCACATTTGCAATCATATCTCTAAGTGTTGAAATTGGAATGGGTATTAGCAGTAATCTATGTTCATCTGTGCCAACGTTCATGCAAAGATCAGTACATGACAGGATTCACAATAGGGAGCAGGCACATTAATATAGCAGCAGCATAATGGTGTGTTAAGGAAAGGTATAGCCAACATTTACAGACACAGGATTCAGACAAAAATTCTGACATTTTTCATCCATCTGCATCTGAGTCTTTAGAACAATGCAAGAAAAACATTTATCTGAAATATAATCACACCACATAAGAAGTAATATTTCTAACAGTTCACATTTAACAGCAGACTTCAACAAATGTGAATGTATGTATTCATCTTCATTATCCTGCTGACTACTGCAATTTGTATATCTAACTCCTCAGCTTGTTGAAAAGTTCATTAAGCTGAATAAATGCAGCTAAGTTCATCAGCATGAAGTGCAATGGAGTAATGGGGGATGAAAGCAATAAACTCACAAGCTGTTGCCATAAGCTGTTTACTTTTATTTAGCCTTAGTTGCATTTGTTACCCAGAACCAGCCATTGTACAAATGCAGAGTTGGAAGAATAGTCATACAAAATGGAGAAGATACATTGACTGAGTGAGATGGAGGTAAGGACAAAGTAGCTTATGACATCAGGATAATATTGACACATATGTAGCCAACAGGTGCACACAAAATAGTGCACACAAAGTCAGTAACCCTTAGTTAATGACTGGATTAGAACCTTTGAAATTAGTCAAAAATGTCTGTTGAAATCCAGCAATAATCTATCCATGTGACCATTATTTCATCAAAAGACAAAGAAATTGCTAACTCACAGCAGTCAAATACCACAACTGAAGTACAGTATTAACTTACTGAACCATAAGGGGGTAAACAGACAGATGCAGAGATGAATACCAACAATACGTTGTGTGGGAAATGTAGCAACATATGTATGGTGTTTTTGGTCTTACTAAATCATCAATAATCTGGGATTCTCTATACAATACAGTGTTTATCAAATATAATAAGGGGTAGGAGAGTACAATGACCATGAAGACAAAAGCAGTCATGTAGGCCCTTACATGATTTACAATCACTGTACTTAGTGCAGATTTTGGAATTCATGAATGCTAATGAGTTTATACCATATATGCATATTCACAGTGCTCAAAGGGCTAAATCTGCACTATATTAAGGTAATTGTGTATATGAGGAAATATGTATCATGGTAGGGGTGAGTGTTTATCCAGAGAGCTAAATTCCACTAATTGCTTGCAAAACATGTTTATCGTGTAACAGGTAACTTGATGTAAAGGTAATTTCCTGTTTTTACAAAATAACGTATCTAAAACCTAGTAATGGATTATATTTCACAATACATCCATAGCTTAGTGTATGCATTGTTTGTCCTTTTCTGGTGCCATAGACATGTATATCCATTATTTGCTACATTACTAAAGTTTGTGGAAAATATTAACATTGTCCTCAGCCTCAAAAGGCAAATAAGACAACATGTCAAATCCTCTAAGGGTAACTTTGAGAAAAATCATAACAATCACAGCTAAGGATAACCATAAGTCATTTTACACCTCTGTACACAGCCTAAAGTAACTCAAGCATTTGCTAAACTAGTGACTAATGGTATCACGCACAATGATCCCACAGAAATAGCAATCCTGCTGGTGGACAGATCTGGTGAAAATTTCACTCCCTTATCCCCTCCAATCTTATCACAAACCTTGCCCCCAACTTCCTCTCCACCCTACATATCTGAAAAGCAGGTCAGTAAAGCCTTGTCTAAGGCAAAAACACAACCTCTATGGGGCCAAACAGTATCCTAGGCTGTATTCTAAACAAACTAAAACATGAACTAGCATCATCAAGTACCCTTTTCAATCACAGCCTAACCACAGGCTATGTTCATGTGGAATGGAGAACATCAACAGCTATTCCCCACCACAAAGGTGGCTTTGCAACAGACCTGGGAAATTATAGACTCCTAAGTCTGACCAGCCTCATCTATAAGGCCATGGAACATATCATCATGAACATTATGAAGAAAGACATAGGAGACCTCCAAACCCTGGAACGACCTAATTTGGCTTCAACAAGGGCAGATCCTGCCTGTTAAACCTGGTGGATATCTTTGAAATGTGACCAGGGCCATTGATGAGGGCAAATCTGTGCACAAAGCATACCTCAGCTTGGTCAAAGCATTCAACACAATCCCACACTCAGGCATCACTGATAAACTTAGCAAACTGAATGTAAACCCCTTTGTTGTAAGATGGGTTGTCAACTGATTCACAAATCCAGCACACTCTATCAAAGTGGGTGACTCCACATCAGCCAGCAGAACTGTCACCAGTGGGGTGCCACAAGGGTTAGTGCTGGGCCCACTACTGTTTAGTATATACGTCTCAGATGTTCAGGCCAAAAATAAGGGGTTGGGGCTGACCAGCTTTGCGGACAACTGCAAACTGGGTGTAACTATCAAATCCCCAAATGATATTCGTGTACATCAGGAGGGTCTTCCACAAACCAGTGACTGATGTCTTAGTCATGGTCTCAAACTAAATGCAAAGAAATGAGTTATCACTCCCTTCAGTAAAACCAATGTCCCTTCACACTATCAAATTGACAATATCCTATGTACCTACGAAGTGGTAAGAAATCTGAGATCAGAAGTAGACTGACTTTAACTTTGACTACCATGTATCTACTGTAGTAAGGGAGAATTGCTGCATAGCACACTTGATTAGCAAAGGCATCACCTCTAGAGCAAAGGAGGTTATAACCCCGCTATACTTCTCACTAACCAGTCACATAATTGAGTAGAATGCCTCTTTTGGCATGTACCACACAAAGCACTTGCATTAATCAGAGAGACCTCAGAGGTCTCTAACAAAGCAGATCAAAGGACTCCAGTACGTGCCTTACCCAGAGTGACTAAAGTCCCTGTCACTATACTCTATATCATATAGACTTCTTAGGGGAGACTAATACCTGGCTTACAGATCAGTCGTCAACCCAAACCTAGTAAATTTGATGCAGATCTGTAAATCAAACAGGACTAGAGCCACCCACTTCAGGGATCTACATATGGCCTGCAAACTTAAATAGGATGTGCTAGAGGGAAAGATTTGTTTCCTAGTGACTGCCGCGCCTTTGGAATAGATTGACAATTCATGTGAAGCAGAGCACCTCTATGACACTGTTAAAAAAAAAAAAAACTGAATGACTGGCTGGAGCACCATAAATTCTTACTAGGCATAGTGCCCACAACCATGCTGGACATGGACAGTCATTACTAAATGCAATCCTGGGTATAACATCAGTATCATTGGTATTATATTGGGATGAAATGGCTAGGCTTCAAATTTTATTTATTTTACATTATTTGACCGGGATAGCACGATTGGATATATGTCCATTTTCAGTGGAGGCCTGGGTAGAAAAGCTCCACAAAAGTAATAATAATAGTACAATAATACTAAAACAGAGCAAAAGGATGTAGATACATTATTTCAGAAGGTATAAGACAGTAGGAATATGCTGGCACATGCTAAAGGTTAAAAGAGTGAGAAAAGAATATAAATAAATAATTTCACAAATGCTTAGCACAATAGGAAAATGCTACAGTATACAAAAGCTTTAACTCAGCAGGCAAAACTGTACTTTGACATAACCCATCAGATCAATAGAATGACTGGTTTGCTAATAATCAGTTAAGTAGAGAAAGACCAAATTGTTGGGTTAGGTTAGTCAGCGGCAGAGCCAGTTAGATTTAAAGTATATTTTGAGGCCTTATTTAAATAGGGGTAGAGATGTTTCTTGGGTAAGAGCTGCAGGAAGTTGGTTCCAAAATTTACCAATGGAGTTTGCAAACAGGGAATCACCTGCTGTGTTGGATTTTAGGGTTAGGACCAATAATTTGTTGGAGGAACAAAGATGCCTGAGAGCATTATGTGGGCTGATAACACTTTTGAGAGTTGGGGTAATATCAGGCTGGCTGAGTACTTTGTGTGTTACTATAAGCTGGTTGAACTTCAAAAGGGAAGGAAATTCCAGCCATTCAAGTTGAACTACGTTGTTGCAATGGTGAGTCCTGTATGCTATACCAGTGGCAAATCTAGCTATATGGTAGTAACAGGAGGATAGTTTAAGGTTAGTTTTACAGAGGTTAGCAAATACTGGTGAGGCATAGAGGAGAGTGGAGAGATGATGGGTTCGTGCATTAGCAACTGTAGCAAAAGGGGTCAGGAAAGGATTGACCTTGTAGAGGGAGCCTACTTTTTTGTTAATGGACTTAATAGTGTGGTCAATATGCATGCCAAATTTTAGTTTGTTGTCTATTTGTACTCTTAAGAGCTTAGTTTTGTCATCTGGGGAGATAATTGTACAATTGTTAGACTTAATAGTGAAGAATGGATGAGTGGATCTTTGGGTAGGGGAGAAAAGTAGCAGCTTGGTTTTGTTGGGATTCAGGAGCAGTTGTCGATTTATTTAGCAAGTTTTCAATATTGTTAAAGGTATTCTGGGTTGGGGATAGGATATTTATTTGTGATAGGCAGAGCATATCAAGTTAGAATTGCCTACATATTGGATACAGTGTGCATTTGGAATGGTAGTATGAAGGTCATTTATGAAGATAGAGAAGAGGAGGGGTCCTAGTATAGAGCCCTGAGGGACTTGTAGGGTGACCGGGAGATGGGATGACAGCTTATCCTGCCATAGGACAGCCTGCTGTCTACCACTTAGATATGACTGAAACCATTGTAGTGAGTGATGATCTAAGAAGACAGCTTTCAGGGTACTGAGCAGTAGCTGATGGCTAACCATATCAAACACCTTAAGGTCCAGAAAGAGTGCTGATGATAGTTTGTTGTTTCAATTAAGGTTGATGACACTAGTGAAAGATAAGACAGTTGATGTGGTACTATGGTGTGGTCTGAAGCCATGCTGGGAGTCTGCGGGCAGTTTATTTTGGTTAAGGTAGTACATTAGTTGTTTGTGGATGGATTTTTCTCAATATTTTTTCTAGTGGTGAAAGAATGGCTATGGGTCTAAAGTTGGACAGTTCTATGGAACTACCTCCTTTATGTAGGGGTATTACATGTGATATGTTCCATGTTGATGGAATGGTTGCCTTGGAGATGGATCTATTAATGAGGATTTAGACAGGGAGTGTGATGGCATCTGCGGCTAACTGCAGGTACTCAGCAGGGAGGTGGACAGCTGCTACAGTAGTGGGTTTTAGTTTTTTGAGAAGGGCACAGATGAGGGCAGTAGGTATAGGTTGGAAGCTAAAGGAGAGATGAGTCCTTGGAAGATCTGAGCTGTCTGTAGTGTTGTTTGACATAAAGTGGGGAGGGTAGGAGTGAGTTGCGTGGCTAGTGCCTGGATAGTTTCAGTAAAGAAGCAACTGAATATGTTAGCAATTGCCTCTGGTGTTTTGTCAAGGGCTGCTGATTGGGTGGGACTGGTGGTACAGCCTGGATGGAGGAGGTTGCTTATTCCAGCCCAGAACTTTTGAGGTTTGTTTTGATGCTTTTGTTGTGGGTGGTTATAGTAGTATTTTTTGTCTAATATGATGGATTTATTTTAGTGTCATTCCTTATTTGATGGTATCAGACATGCTCTATTGGGTTTTTAGTAGCATGCCAAGTGGTCCATGCCTTATTTATGAGTTATTTTGGTTTTTGTAAGTCTAGTTAGCCATGGGGCAGTTCTAGTTTTGGCACGGATGGTGCGTATAGGGGCACATGAGTTAAGGATATTGAGGAATTTAGTATTAAAGAAGGCCACGGCCTCATCTAGTGGGAGTCTTTTAAGTTCTGACCAGTTGTAAGCCTTGAGATCATTTAGGACATTGTCTAGGTTAAAGTTTTTTTTATTATAGGTGTGGAGATGGGTGTTCTCAGCTTTGTACCTGATGATATAGGTAAGGCAATGATCACTTAGGTCATTGGGTAGCGTGCCTGAATAGTACAGCTGTGGGTCACCATTAATCAGGATCCAATCTAGAATACTACCTTTGTCTTTATTTTTGCTATACCTAGTGGGGGAGGGTATGGTCTGAGTAAACCCATGAAGGTTTATGTGGTTACTAGGTGCTTCAGAGGAACAGGTATTCCAGTCAGTGTTAAAGTCACTAAGACTATGGTTTCTTGGGGATAATTGCAGGCTAGCCATTGTAGAATATGTTCTAGGGTGCTGACATTCTTTCCACGGGGTAAATAAATGTTGACAATATATCTATATTTAGTTTTATTTTTTTGTAGTTTGGTGATGAGAAATTCAGCATTATTTACTTGGGGAGGTTGTTGGGTGTCAATAGTGACTGTAAGGTTGCACTTAAATAATACAGCTACCCCACCATCTTTCTTGGATTTCTTGTCCAACCTTAAGGATGTTATACCCTGGAGGAGTTACTTCAGTGTATTTAGTTGCTGGTTTTAACCAGTTTCAGTAAGACAGAGAATATCTGATGAGTGCACAGCTAGGAGGGCATGGAGGTAGTGGATTTTATTATTTAGGCTTCTGATGTTAAGATGGCAGGCCAGGAAAGAATTTGGGTGCTTATTTAACAGAGTAAATTAGGTAGGATTTTTAGCCACAGAACTAGTGTCAGCAGGTGTGGCAGTGTTAGGGTTTGGGTAAGGGTTGTCAAGTGAGGATGGGCCAGGGTTAGAGTGGATGTCACCATCTTTGGTAAGGTTGTAGTTCAGTCTGGTTATGAGTTTCAGGATTTTATTTATAAGCTTAAGATACTGCCTGTTTTTTTGGCTAATGCAACTGGATCTGGGAGAGTGATAGTATTTTTGGGGGGTATGGCTTTAGGCGAAAGTGTGCTATTAAAATGCTCTAGCTTCTTAAGAGCAAGAATGGTGGAGGTTTGGGATTTTGGGCATTTGAGATCTGGATAGAGTATGTGTTCATAAGTTTGTGAGGTGGTAAGGTAAATAGAGCATAATTAGTAAATAGAGGGGTGAGAAAAATTTGGATGATATCATTGTTACAATTAAGGCAGTGTACAAAATGAAGTGTTTAAAAGTATTAGCAAATAAGTGGTTATGGTCTATGATGTTAGAGTAGAAGAAGAAGAGGAAGCTGTAAAGTATAGGAATGAATTAGGGTAGGAGAGGGATGAGTAGTTTAGTAGAAGGGTGGTGTCAGTAATACACACGTGGTGATTGGATTAAGGGAAAGAGGGTGGGGTGAGGGTACAATAAATTTAACAGCACTGGGGCGGGTGGGAATTGGGGGCAGGGCAAAGCGAGGGCTATACCAGATAACACTGTTGCTAAGGATCGCTTGCTCCAGGTATTTTCGTATACCACTTCTACTGTAAAATGCACACAGTTTGTATTTCTAAGTAAGTAAATGTAATGAGTGTAGTGAAAACAGTACACTTTTCAGTTTTAAATTAAGCTGAGCTCTATTTTGTTGTAGCAGAGTTTCACACAGCTGAAATCCAATGAGCTACAGAGGGATTTAATTTTAGTGAAAGATTTTGTCCAATTACTTAGTAAATATATAGATGTAAGGGGAGTCGGCAATTTTTTTCCAGTGCTTTTGGACCCAGTGAGTCTGTTATATAGTACACAAGGAGAGTAATTGTAGATATTAACCTTAACTGTTATAGAAAATATAAGGGTCAGGCAGACTGAGCCTTCCCTGCTTGGTCACTGAGTGGAAAAGTGTTCTTTCTGAATGTTGCAAGTCTTTTCATTGGGACTTGGGACAGAGAACCTAGAGAGGGGATATACTAGTTAGGTGCAGAGTATAACAGCCAGCAAACAGTCAGATCAGATCATGCACTCGTGGTTAAGCTAACATTTGTAGAAAGCAGTGTAATGCAACATTAAGCAGAGTTAACTTAAAAACCATTAATTAGCATTCAAAGAAGCAGCACAATCTAGCATTTGGTTATGGTTTCTAACTTCTCATTGTGTGTAGGTTACAGTGACTTTTAAACATTGAACAATAATGATCACACAGCTCTGTACCGGTATTTAAAACACAGCAGCACAGTTGCAAATTTGGGAGAGTAAAACAGTGCTAACACAAGTGACTATGGCTATAAATTTACAGTTGCAAATTCATTTTTAGCTTAAAGGAATTACAGGTAGAGTTTTTTGACTGAGTCAATAGCTTAGTAACGTCCTTTGAATAAGACATCATGGAACATTTTCTATGCCCATCTGGCAAGTTTTTGCTATAGAGTGTTGCATCACTTATTAAGGCCAGGGGTTTGATGTTTGTAGCCCACAAATGTGTTAAGTCTGTGATATACAAGTGACCACCCTTCAGATAAGTTGACATCCAAGAACACTTTTACCCATTTGTACTAGAAAAATGTAGATTTGTTAATGCTACAATGTACTGCTCAGTTACATACCTACTGTCCTCCTTACATTTTTGGAGGGCAGTGTTTAACTGTATGTACTAATATGGGCTTTCATTTTTTATTTATTTTGTACATCGATGTTGGTTCTGACATGGAGGGCAAGACTATTGGGTATAATGCTGAACTTTCAAGTAAGCAATACAATTAAACAACTATCACTTACTACTTTGATATTAGGCTTGCCCTCATGCATTCTATGCCACCACCACCCTGTGCCAATGATGGATGACTGTGCACTGATCTTTGCACATTTTTAATATAGTTGCAACAAGGTATATGGTGGGAAAGTAAAATGCTTGGTGCACACGGTTGTGTGAAGACCATAGGTGAATAGTGCAGATATCACTTATACTGTAATACTGACATTACTGTACACAGGATATATGTCTCATCTTATCACTTATATTGTAATACTGACATTACTGTACACAGGATAGACGTCTCATCTTAGGGATATATAATTACTTGCATATGGAACTAAGCATTTTTTTTCCAAAACTGGTTCCACTCTTATCTTGGGCCTCAGATGAGGGTGGAATAGATTGCTTAATTACTGCATTGTTTCCATATCTACCTACTTTTGCTGTACATTTTTGTGCCATGCAATCCATTAGTCAGAGTATAAACACCCTTCTTGCATGAGGTCAAGCAGCACCCTGATTTAAAGCCTGTTGCACGTAACAGCATAATAATAGTCACAACCCCTAACATGCTTTTTTCCAAATATAATTGTTGTTTATGCCTAAGAGATGTGGTGTACAGGGCAAAAGTCTACACTTTGTGTACACAATTGCTTTATAGCTTCCTGAATAACTCTGCCATATTGGATTAGTTAATTAGCATGCAGTTTGGCTCTTTATGTTGTCATTACCATATTCTGCCATTTCTCATTGGTGGCTTTACATGTCATGTAAAGCTGTTTAATGAAAACCAAACAATGCATTATTTTGTGCCACCAACATAACTACACATCAACCAACAACATAAACACACTCCCAATACGCACTCTCTATTACGAAACACCTAACACACTCAAAAATAATATATCCCTAAGATACCTTGAGCAATTTACTATGTATATAGAACATATCCTAAACACCCTCTATAAATTAGCCCTCACTGGAGACATCCATCCAAATCTGGTCCTCCCAAATCCAACCCAGCCACAAACCCTAGTCCAAGCAACCCCCCCTTCACAACTCAACTCCTAGCCAACAAGAAAACGACAGACCTACTTATAATGTCCCTAAACATCAGAAGCATATGCAATAAAATCCAAGAACTTCATGCCAGCATAAGCATATATTCCCCAGATATTCTCTTCCTAACTGACACCTGGCTCAAACCTCACATCAAAAGTGAGGAAATACTTCCACCTGACTACAACATCCTTTGCATAGACAGATTGTCCAAAAAAGGAGGTGGTGTAGCATTGATATTTAAACACCACCTCACTATTCAACTCCTGATCTCATCTGCCCCTCACCACAACAATGAAGAAATCCTTTATGCCAGTCTCAAACTAAACCCAAACAAAACAATCAATGTCATAGCATGCTATTTCCCACCAGGGCAAAATATTACACCCCTAGAAAATCTGCTGAGCTGGGCTACTCTATCTCTACCCCAGGAAACCATAATTCTTGGCAACTTTAACATCAACTGGCTATCCTGTAATAACAATCTCCCAACCATTCACCTTAATCTTCATGGGTTCACTCAACTCATTCTCCAATCCCCTACCCAAATCAACAAAAACCCTAACAATCATACCTTACTTGACTGGATCCTAGTCAACAAAGCCCCTCACTCTCACCTAGCAGGCTGCTTAACTGACAGTCTTAGTGACCACTCCCCCACTTTCCTAATTAGGCACCACAAAAGCAGTCTCAAGCACATTATCCACAGGCAAATAAGGAACAAGTCCAACTTCAACCCCAACTCCTTCATCTCCTCCCTGCAGAAAATTAACTAGTCACCACTAAAATACCTCAATCTAGATGAGGCTGCCCACTTCTGCAACAGTACCTTCCTCTCCATCGTAAACACCCATGATCATGTAAGAAATGCCAAAGTCAGATCCAGGCATGCCCCATGGTTACAAAAGACCACCAGAACCCTAATGAAATTCAGAGATAAGGCCTGGGAGCACTGGCGACTAGCAAAGAATACCTCACATAGGCAGTCATTCCTTGAACTGAGCAATAAAGCCAAAAAGTATATAAAATTAGACAAATCCCTCTACTATAAATCCACCCTAAACTCTACCAACTACAACCTTAAGCAATTCTGGTCCACTAATAACACTATCCTCCACCCAGGGAAGATTGATACCCCCCAGCCGTCCATTCCCCCCTCCTCCAGCAGTATTGCTGAATCCTTCAACAAACACTTCATTGAAACTATAACATCTCTAAACAAACAATAATTCCCTACAACAGCCCCCCCAACTACCAACCCTAAACCCCCCCACTCCTCTTTTCTTCTTCACCTCAGTACCTACCTCCAACATAAGACTATTGTCAAAACTTAAACCCACCAAACTCGCAGCTGACAACGTCCCCTCTAAATACTTCAAAATTGCAGCTGATACACTAGCCTACCCAATTTCAATTCTAATCAACCGTTCCATAACAGAAGGCTATGTTCCCTCAATATGGAAAACATCCCACATCATTCCCCTCCACAAAGGCATCCCCTCCACCAACCTCTCCAATTACCGACCCATTGCTATCTTCTCCCCTCTCTCCAAGATACTTGAAAAATGTATCAACATCCAGGTCTCCAACTACCTCCCAGCTAATAATCTCCTCTCCAAAACCCAACATGGTTTCAGGCCATATTACAGCACTACCTCTGCTCTGCTCTCCTTCACCAACACTATACTTTATCACAAAAACAATGGCCTCTTCTCTACTGCCGTATTTCTAGATCTCTCAAAGGCCTTTGACATGGTATCTCATGAGCTACTACTCTCTACGCTCCCCAACCTCTCCTTCTCACAATCAGCTTGCAACTGGTTTTGTAGCTATCTACATGGACACCAGCAATCTGTAATCTGGGACGATAACCTATCACCTCGCCTCCCAGTTACTCTCTGAGTTCCCCAAGGGTCTATCCTTGGCCCTCTGCTGTTCTCACTTTTCACTAACAACCTACATACTGCCACCACACAAACATCTCTTATACAGTACGCAGATGACTCTACTCTCATCTGCTCTGCCAGAACTGCAACAAATCACACAGGAATCATTCTCTTCTGTAGAAAGCTGGCTGTCCAATGCTCAGCTCATACTCAACCCAAGTAAGACAAAACTTCTCCTGTTCCAACCTTCCAAAGCCACCCAAAACACCCCCCCCTCAACATTCTCACCAAAGACAATACCATCATCTCTCCATCAGAGCACACAAAATTACTGTGTGGAAATAGATAACAAACTTAGATTTGAGACCCACATATCTCTCACAATAAAAAAAGTTCAGAAGAAGCTTAGTGCATTATATTGAAGCCGCAAATTCCTAACCAAGGCAGCTAGAATATCCATAGCCAATTCCCAGCTAATCTCCACCCTACTGTATGCATCCCCCATACTTACCAGCCTTAGACAGACCTACACAAGCTGGTTGCTTGTTGCAACAAAATAGCTACATTTGCCACTGGAACCTCCTACAGCAGCCATCATTGTATCACCATTAAAGAACTAAACTGGCTAGAACTCTCACAACTCCTTCACTTTAATCAACTCACCCTCGCTCATAAACTTATTAACCACCCCTTAACATCCCTTCCCTTCAAACCCTTATCCAACCCTATCACTCCTCTAGGGCCCTAAGATCAAGTAACAAAAATCAACTCACTGTTATCAAACCCAAAAACTCAGCAGGAGAAGCCATATTTTCATGTACCATATCTAAACATTGGAACAATCTTCCACCCTCTATAACTACTCTACCTTCCAGCAGCCTTTTCAAGACTGCTCTTAAATTCAACTAAAATTTTCACTGGCTTTGCCCTTGTTCTAATCCAGACTAACACCCCCCTAGACTCTTAACACAACTATACTACCGCCACCACTAACCACAGTCAGAACTAGCTAGTTGTCTTCACATACTTTAAAATCTTGTCTGACAACTCTGTTACTAATATTATAAACGACAAGAAACTATCTTAACGTGCAACATTTACTGTATATACTGTTGATAATCAATATCTTTTTATTGTATTAAAGCCAACAACCTGTAATATTTACTATTGCTGCAACTTTGTATCTCTATTTATCATGTACATGATGTGGAGCTTTTCTCCCCAGGCACTCGCTGAAAAAAGGACCTGCGTCCAGTCGGAATTTCCTGGAAAACAAATATAAATAAATAAATAAATACACTTATCTTTAAGCTTAGTTCAGAGCTTACAGCAGTGAATAATCGTTGAATGCACAGACTGAAAACTTGGAACTTACTAATCATAATTAAAAATGCTTGTCATTCTTGGAATGAAATGCAGCAAGTTTAATTGTACTGGAGATCAAATCAGACACCTCTACATTAAATAACTGTGAATGTCTAGTGAATGAACTTACACTGAGTGTAGAAATTCATAGTTCATGTTTGGTTTTATATCCAGCTTTCACTTAACCCAAGTAACCCAGGCCAGCCAGTAGCTTATTGACCAAGGGCTGCTCGACTCTAAGGTGTGCACAAACTGGCCAATGGGGCACATACACCCCTCCTACTGTTAGCATGGGGTCCCTAGTGTAGGTCAGAGTAGGCTGGGTTCAACCTACTTATCACATTCACATACTGATGCCCATTTGGCAACATTAGTCAACATTACCAAATCATATAGAGCCATATTTTACACCATCAAGTGGCTAGCCCTGTTACTGCACCCAGTCTGTGATCCATGCTCTCCCATCTTGAGGATACTGTGCACCACAGTAGAAGCCCAAAGCAGTTGGTCTGTACAACTCTTTACCCCAATAGGGCACCATGTAGAGTCTGTGCTCTGCCAACAGCTCCATTTATTGGTGATCTTGAGATGGAATCACCCAGCATGTTTTTTGAAGGTGGGAGAAACCAACAGAGATGTAGGGAGAACATGTAGACTCCAAACAGACATTGGCCAGAGGTCAGGATCAAACCTTGTACATGGGAGGTGAAGACCTTAACCATTATGCCGACTGGTCTGTGTGTGTACTACATTCAGTCTGCTTTTGTCTGTCAGAGTATTATGTTCCTAAAAGATTAGTGCATTGCACCTCATCAATCTCTCTTGTAAACTTACAGTCCTCTACTTTGTATGAATTTGGAACAAGTAATACACTATTCCTTCATGCTTGCTGATTTGCTCACTTTGGTATAAGTTGCATCCAACTCCTAGAGTGACTCAGACAGCAACCCCTACACATGATGCTTACAAGGCAAAAGGGAGAAGCAGGTTGCCTGTTTTTTCTTCCACATTGCACATGAAAACACTTACCTACAGATAATTGAGTACCAATCTATCTTATTGCATGTCGTCAGAATGTTGGAACAAAAAGCATACCTGGGGAAAACCCTTGTGAACACAGGGAAGATGTGCGGACTCCACAGCTACTCATAAATACATATTCTCTACAAAAATAAAAATGTATAACAAACATCTTTCAGTATGAACAGAGACATGTTTGGGGGGGATTGAAATACAGTTCTGCTTCCTCCAGGAAAAAAGAACTGATAATCTGAATACTATAACTGCATCAATTATTTTAGATTTAGTAACGGAATATTATCTGTCCAGTCTACTAATAGCTAATTTACGTTCTACCCAGTGTGCCATAAGTTGTGATAAAGAATAGACTGTTAATACAAAATAGATTAAAGGCTATAAAAAGATGCTGTAATTGAACCTTATTTTTCTTACCACTTAAAGTTCAGCTATATCTAACGGATGTATAGAGGTCTAGACATTTCTCAAACTATTGAAGAAGGAGGATGTTAGAACCATTTATTCATGAATGCTATGAAATCCTACAAATAATTATGAATACATCTCATAACTTAAGCCTTTTTTATGAAAAATGAACATAACATTATAAATAAAACAAATGAGCTCAGAAATGAACTTTTAAATCATAATATACAAAAAATAAAGAAATAAATCTCTTGTACATATAAAAGCCGAAAGACCAACAGCAACAACAACATAGCACCATTAACCTGGCAGTAACTAACTTTTAGTGCAATACTCAAAATGGGTGCAATCTCCATCCAAATTGTTGGCCAGACTGATAAAAGTCCAAACTATGCCCACAAACATATTTGCAATTTCATTGAATGACAAAATGTTTATCTCAAATGAAAATACTAACATGCTTATGAACATTTGTAATGAAAAGTAATACTAGGTTTAAGGAAAATAAATCAAACCAAATTAATTTTCCATATCTAGACCCCAATCAAAAAGCTTCCCTTTCAAATCCAGTTCAAGCACTGAAGACTAAGAAAGTGATAAATCAGCTCCAATATAAAACCCTTTGCCTAGACAGATATATCTCAATTTTACAAAACATTTATTAGTATGTTTGTAATAAATTAAGAATTTAATATTAAACGAGCAGTGTATTGGATCCTTATTTAATAAATCTAAAATAATTTTAATCCCTAAAAGTTATGACTAAATTTAGATTGCTGACACTTGGAGTTTTATATCCATCCATCTATTGTTATACATAACCTACTTGGCAAAATGTATTAACTCCTAAACAAGTGTGTGTGTGTGTGTGTATGTGTGTGTGTATATATGTGTATATATATATATATATATATATATATATATATATATATATATATATATATACACACACACACACACACACACACACACATACACACACTCAACAAAAAATGTACATTGAATTTGCTTTCTATAACCTCTACTTGTTTGTTCTGTAATTCATCATACGTCAGTCAGCCCCAAACTCCTCAAATGTCTGTCATTTTTGAGAGAGAAACATTTTGCACAGTGACCTAAAATGAAACTAAACCAAAGCCAAATGCTTTTTGCCAGTAAGTTTCACATTTCCTAAGGATAGTTTTCTGTCTCTCTATATAAGTATGTCTCCGCACGCATGTGTGTAGGTATAGCCACATTTGTTAAATTAATGCCCGTAAGGAGCGTTTTTACATCATGCAGCTCCTGACGTCTATAAATGAATATGCTTTTCTGTTTGTGCAAATTAAAGATTTTAACTGTTATGTCAATAACTCATCCTACATATTTAAGTGTTTATACTGTCAGAAACGTAGAAAAAACTAGAAGCCAACTTTCACCTATATATCTGTGTTGATCTGTCTTGCTTTTTGTTCTGGTGCCCTTATAATGGACATAATGCATGCACTTAGTAATTTGTACTGCTGACTTTAATCACATTTGCTGGAAATATACTTGTGAGTTGTATGCCGGGTTTTAGTCCAGGCTATTTCCCATAAGGCAAAGATCTGTTCCTTCCATACGGTGAGCAATTTATACTCGGCAATGTATTACTCATCACTAAGAAACATGATACGTACCCTGAACAGCTAATACAAAGGACTATGAGTAAATATGACTGATCAGCTTGGTTTTCAAGGTCAGAATATTTAAATGGCTTACAGGAGGAATGAAACATGAGATTTTAATGTGTCCAGATATATCACAAGCTTTTTAAAAGGTCAGTTTAAGTTATGGCTGAGAAGTGCTAGAGCCACAAAATAGCTGGTCTAACAGCCCAGAGCTGTGGCATGCAGGTAATTATTTATTCATTTTTTTGAAGACATGGTTGTTCTGGAATTTGTCTGTAGCTTCCATTAGCTGTGGTTTGTTTGCTTTTTCTATGGCACAGAGGAGAAAAGCCCTGTTTGCAGGCAAGATGTCTAATCAGAAAAACTAATTAGGTCCAGCAGGAGCAGATGGGGGGGGGGGGGGCAACAGTAATGCAGACATAGATGGTCAGGTATGTACATATTAAAAAATATATATGTAATGATTTAAGTCTTACCCAGTGAAACCCATTTCTTTTATACAACATACACTGCAGAAATACTTGATTTAGTTGTGCTCAAGGCAATTGCTGTTTAAGACAGAATTATTTCTGAGGCCAGTGAGCAGGCCATTAATGCACTAAATTGCATATTTTGGAATATGATTTTCTGAACTATGCCCCCCCCCCTGTAAATGTCCTAACATATGCATAAGCAATTAATTATAATTGGAACAGGAACTAAATTCTGCCATTATAGTAGTTCACACAAAAGGTGCACCAAACTTTCTGCCCATGAATACTTAAATAGCTAAGTAAAAAGGTCCTGCTTTCATGACCTATCGTGAAATTCTCATGAAGTGCATGAAGCTATGAATATAGCTGCTACTTCCCACTTGATACCATATAAGCTTAGATAAAAAGCTTCCTAAAGTGCACTGCTGTAATAAAAATACTGTCTCTAAATCTGCAGTGTTGACGTGATGTGTAATAAGTCTGGTGATTAACTTCTATATTTTAAGTTAAAAAACAGGTAGAATAACAGACAAAGTATTCTGGTTATTAATGTCAGGGAGGTGAATGCAGTGATCTCATACATTTTTTTTAGCTATATGACCTGGGTCAAATGGTATACATTTTGTAAATCAGAAGTTATGCAAGGTACAGAATCACATTGCTCATAAAAAGTCATGTTCAATATCAGTAACATGCAGTAGGTTGAAGTGTCATTATCAGATGAGGGATGTTTAACAAGAGCAAATAAGGTTAAGTCCTATTCTACAATAGTTATGTCGATTACCTTCAGATAATCCGGATCATGCCTCACAGCTTGCAAAAGGGCTGTTATTTCCTTAGGAAAATCCCTGTAGTGAGACAGAATACCTCAGCTGTGAGGAACATTCAGATCTTGTGAATGAAAGACCATTAAAAACAGCAAACTCTGATAGCCATTCAAAATTCAAGCACACAGACACAGAGATGCATTGTCTGTTAAATGTTAGTTTTTATGTGTTGTTACTCCAATATTAACCTTTGCTACCATAAAAATTCTACTGCATTCTGTCCAACAGTACTGTATACATTTGCTTTACTGTGAATTACCTCTGTTTTATGATGGTAGATCTACATTTATCTCTATTACAAATATGGAATTTTATGATAAAGGCTCCATTATGAATCCTTGAAACAGAACATGCATTAATTACCATTCCATGGAAAACACAGTTCAAAACCCACAGCTTTAAAAATAAATATAAGATGCATGTTTTACAAACTGAGGTTTACAAGAAAATAAAACAGGGAAAAACACTTTTTTTTTTTTGAGAGGGCCAAATCAACATGCACTTTTCATACCTTCCCTTTTCTCATGCCATGATCTAAAATTATAAGCAACACAGTGAAAAACGTTCTTGCTCTCTTAAAAGGTTGCAATCAGAGAAATTTAAAAGCTCTATACATTCAGGAGCAAATTGTTCATGTATGGGGAGGGCAACCATACATATTCAGGTAAAAACTCTGTGAAGTTTTAGCAACTATGAGTTATGATATAAGCAATCTTGTACTGAGCAAGACCATGTAAGCCTATGGAAAAAGTACATTTGCTTCTAAAACTATTTGCTGCCTTCGCTAAAAGTAGACCTCTATTTTCCTATCTCAAAAATGACAGTTACACTAAAGTAACCACTGCATAGGCATACTTACATGCCATCAGAGACTACACTAACCATGAAATAAAAAAAAAAAAAAAATGAAAATATTTTCACTGTGCAGTAGAGATACCCTGCAGGAATGGGAGTTATGGTTGAAATTTACTCTATTCCTTATGACTAGATATAGACAGCCACACGCACACACATGAAAGCAACGACAAATGATCCTATTTGCATTAAGAATTACATATACTAGTATGGTATTAAATAATGAAAACAAAGAAAACAGATTAAATTTCTTGCATGGTTCAGAGCTTTCTTCCCATGCATTTAGAAAAAAGACAATTAATCAAGACTGAAATTAAAAAAAAAAACAAGAGTTATAGGTCAGCCTATACAATGCAAGTATAAATTTACAAAAAAATGACTTCATCAGACAATTTCTTGATAAAACAGTGCAGGTCTTATAAGGTATTTATACCTCAAATCTGAGACTCGACAAGGCTTGTCAAAAATTACTAAATATCAATGGCATGAATGCTATGGGAATGGAATCATGCAATTATAATTGTGTAATTATAACAAAGCTCCAAGAAAGAATAAAAACTCCAAACTTTTACTGACTCCACTCTAACTGCCCATAATACAGCTGCTACTTCTCAATCTCTGTCTGACTATCTTCTAACCCTTTTTGCTACTATCTCTGTCTCCCTTTTACCTGTATCTCCACAATACTCTTTTATAATTTGTAACCATCTTCATCCTATAATTAATTTACTATCTCCTACTCAATATCTATTTTCAGCTGATTCCATTTGAAAGTAATTAGACTATTGTAAGCTTGATATTGGCTATTACTTTACTGTATTCTTAAACTGTCATGTTTTCATTAACCGTGATGTCATTACAATCCTACGCTATGTTCACTTTTTTATGTACATGCATTTACTATTCTATGTACATTTATTATTTATGATTAACTTCTCCTATCATTACTAGTCTATGTATGTATATATATTTATTATGTAAACCTTGTATAACTGCCTTCTACTCATGCTGTAAAATGGAGCATTTCTCCACAGGTATTCAGTGAAAATGGGACTTGTGCCCAGTTGGACTTTCCTGGTAAACAAAAGGAAGAATAACAATAATTTCTACTGGAAAGAGGTAATAATTATTGAAAGTGACTACTTTTACACAAGTGACAGGAAAAGAAAAATCACTTCACTTCAAATTAAGATCTCAGAGTTTGAACTTGGTAATCATTTTGGAGAATGGGTCACTCTGACTCTGAATATAGTTTGCAGGCACAGATGATTCATAGCAGGTCCTGACTCCTAGAATACATTGGAGTCTGCATACAAAAAGTGATGTTCTAATCCCAGATTAGGAGGAAAGAGGCCATCATCCAGTAAGGAGCCATATGCCCATTCTTGGTGATGGCAAGTGCAGACAGTTCATTAGAAGCTGGCATTCAGCATTACAGTCTTTCCCCATGTGTAAAAATAAGAAAAAGAGGTTGTAGAAGGATCCGCTATTACAACCCAGCATAAACTACAATCATCCTTGCACATCTTTTGCTTTTCCTTGTATCACATGCCACCAGTCTTCCGGATACTACTGCTGTCACATCAAGCATTTTTACCGCTCTTATTTTAAAAACATCCTAATCTTAAACATGCACATAAATTCCAATTGACCATACAAATGTTTACCCCATATTGCCTCAATTATTTTCTTTTTTGGTTTCTTCACAGCTCATTTGTAACATACAACCTAGCACACCTCAATTCATTTCAAATGTTATTTGCTTGTATAGCTAATATCCCAACGTCATTCCTTTCCTTTTTGCATCTCTTATTTGTAGCTTTCTTTCTTTTCTTTCTCTGTACTCTACCTCTAATTTTCATGTTATTCTTGCTGTCTCAGATTCTCTCTTCACCTTCCTAGTGTTGCATTTCTGTTTTTATCTTGCACTGTAGTACGTTAAAACATTTTCTACTTCATTACCATCATTCGTATCCATATCCGTTACATTTTCTTCACATCTCCCCAAAATACTTTTCCCACCAATATCTTCAGTTATATTATCATCAGAGTTTTTCCTGAAATGCACTATTCTAACCTTTCCTCTTCTAGTATAGGATAGTAAAACCAAAAATGTCCAAATTGCTTTTTCTACTGTTAGGTTAATGTTCCTGTTCCCCACACTGACACTTTTTTATTGCACCAAGTACCTGTCATATGCACAAACATGCTTTAGATTGACCTCAATACATCACTGTTCCCTGTTACCCATTCCGTTATAACATTTGAAATATACTGTTCTTTCCCTCATGCTTAATCTAGCATCACTCATACCTTCCAGTTACTGTCCAAACATTTATTTATTCATACATTTTTCTAATCTCAAGACCCTTATTATGGAGAGAAAAAAAGACTTTCTTTA
>NC_056737.1:685467124-685469624 GCF_019279795.1 Protopterus annectens | reverse complement strand
TTGTTAGACTGAAGTTTATTATAGTAGTTTTTTTGTCCAAAATAATTAGTTTTTTTACTTGGTAGCAGAGTTGGGTGTATTGGAGCAAGGAGGAGGGCATTTTGTTTTTCTGATAAAGCTGCCAGGATTTGTCCCTGTGGCGCATTATTTGTTTTGTTTCTTTAGTCAGCCAAGGGGCAGAATTGACTTTGACTCATTTGTATCTTGGTGGGGCTAGGGAGTTAAGAATATTTAGGAAGACAGAGTTAAAATGTTCTACAGCATTATCTAGTGGCAGAGTATTTAGGATTTGCCAGTTAATTTGTTCAAGCATATTTGAGAAAATTGTAGGGTTGAAGTTGGTAAGGTTACGAGTTTGAATGTAGTGGTGTTGATAATAAGTGGAGTTTGCAGAGCGGTGGATGAAAGCAGGCAGGTGGTCACTAAAGGTGTCAGGGATAGTGCTAGAGTGAATTATTTTGTTAGGATGGGAGACTAGTATCCAGTCTAAGGTGGACCCTGGGGGATGATTTTTGTTTGGACGAGTTGTTGAATGGATAAGTTTTTTATTTATTTATTTTATTTTACATTTGTTGACCGGGCTAGTCCAGCTGGATATATGTCCATTTTCAGTGGAGGCCCGGGGAGAAAAGCTCCACAAATTACAACAACATAAAAGGTCAAGACAAAGACAATAACAGTATAATTTGGTACATAAGTTTTAACAATTATAGTACAAGCCTAAGATTATATATTTTATATTTCAGTAGGAAAAAGGAAAAAATTATCTAAGAATAGATGAATAAGACTAATACATTTGTATTAGAAATGGTGTAGTACAAATCTTTATAACATATTACAAAATTAGATACACCTAGTAATTTATGATAAGAGATACTAAGGTCTCACAAAAACCTAAGAAAGAAAAACACTAGAGATCAATAGATAGAGTATAGAAGAACAGCAAACAAGGATGGATTTCTAGTGTTATGTAGCACATAGGTTGTGATACTATATGAAGGTGTTTGATCATTCCACTGTATATACTTATTTACATGAGAAAAAATCCTAAGTAAGGTTAAGCTCACTAAAAATTAGTGAGACAACACAAGATCATGATAGGCTAGGAATTGTGGGAGTCTAGTTAATAGTTAGATACTTAGTCTGGGTTAACACAGGGGCATAGCCAGTGTGATTTGAGGTAGGGTTTAAGCTTGCTTTTAAATAAGCTGACAGAGGATATTGAGGTTAGCTGGCTTGGGAGGATGTTCCAGGCTTTACCTACTGTATTGGAGAACAAGGTGTCACCAGCTAAGTTGTTGGATTTTGATATTTGTACAAGTAGGTTATTAGCTGAGCATAAGGTCTTGAGGTTATTATAGGGGATGATTAGGGATGTAAGTATGGGTGTATTTTGAGGTAAATACAGGATCTTATGGGCTACTATTAATTGATTGAAAAGTATTAAATTTGGCAGCTCTAACCATCCTAACTGATTCAGATTGATACAGTGATGAGTTCTATAGGAGGACCCAGCTGCAAATCTGGCAATATTGTTGTAGGAGGATGTAAGTTTACTCAGATTATTTCTACATATTTTGGTATAGATAGGGGAGGCATAGAGCAAGGTAGAGATGAGGTGGGTATGAGCAATAGTAACCCTGGCTGGAGGTGAAAGAAAGGGTTTTATTCTATAGAGGGAACCTAGTTTCTTGTTTACTGTTTTTATGGCGTTATTAATGTGAGGTTCAAAGGACAAGTTGTTATCTATTAGTACCCCGAGTAGTTTGGTGGTTGGTTCTGGAGATATTATAGTTCCATCATTTGAAGTAATAGTAAAGTTAAGTGGGGAGGTTTTGCGGGTGGGGGTAAATAGTAGCATTTTTGTTTTTTTGGGGTTAAGGATAAGACGTCTTTGTAGGAGCCAGTTTTCAACTGTACTAAATGTCATTTGGGTTAATGACTGAAGTTCTGATTGAGAAGCAGCAGCGCATATGAGTGTGGAGTCGTCAGCGTATTAGATACAGTCAGCTTGAGGAATTACAGAATGAAGGTCATTTGTAAAGATGGAGAAGAGTAATGGGCCTAATATAGATCCTTGCGGGACCCCTAGAGTGACTGGGACGTGGGAAGATAAAGTATTCTCCCATAGTACAGCCTGTTGCCTGTTATGTAGGTATGATTGGAACCACTGTATAGTATGGTTGTCCAATGACAGGTTTTGAGTGTGTCTATAAGGAGGTGGTGATTCACCATGTCAAATGCTTTGGACAGATCAATAAAAACAGCTGAGGATAGAGTATCAATACTATGATTGCTGTTAATATGGTTAGTGAAGGATAAGAGAGCAGAGATGATGCTATGAAATGGTCTAAAGCCATGTTGACAGGGTGCTAATAAATTGTGATCGAGTAGGTAGGTTAACAGTTGTATGTGTATACATTTCTCCATTAATTTTGCCAAAGGAGATAGAATAGCTATGGGCCTATAATTGGACAACTCTTTGGAGTTACCGCCCTTA
>NC_056737.1:685369624-685459624 GCF_019279795.1 Protopterus annectens | reverse complement strand
ATTTGGGGTCTGGTTTTGGGGATTATAGATTTCAGTGAAGATATTTACAAAAGAGTTAACAATATCTTCATTACTGTATAAGTTTTTCCCTTTGTATTTTATTTCATTAATATAGTTTGGTCCCTCTTTGATGTTTGAGTCCAGCTAGTGTTCTGAAGGGGGTTTGGGCCCATTCCAAATATCTGTGAAGGAGTTTGAGTTCTACCAAGGACTGATTTTGTAAGTGAAAGGAGTAAAATTTTTTTTGTATCACATGTAATTTCTTTTCCAGTTCAGGAGAAAAATCCTTTTGTAGTTGTGCATCAGTGATCTTTTGCTCATTGTTGAGGTTATTGATGTACAATTTCTCTTTTTTTTTGTAATAAGGTGATTTTTGTATGAGTATTCCTCTGATGACCGCTTTGGCCGTAGCCCATTGTATATCTAAGGGAATGGTGGATAAACAAGATTCTGCATCAAATTGTTTCAGATAATCATTAATTCCTGCAGAACATCTTCTTTTTCAAGAATGTTACTGTTTAGTGACCAAGTGGGACTACTACCATTGCGATTCAGGTGGTAAGTGGGATTAATACAAAGAGAGACATTCGAGTGGTCGGATATACATCTAGCCTCAAGGGCAAAGTTTGTAATTTTGTTTGAAAAGATATCAGAGACCAAAATATAATCAATTCTGGACCAGACTTTATGCGAAGCCGAATAAAACGTGAACTTATTTAGCTCTCTGTCATGGTCAAATATTAAAAAAGGGTCAACTAAGTTGAAGCTATTTATCAAATCCTGAATAGATGCAGTTACTTGCAAGGGCTGTTTCATGTTTTTATTTGAACTATCATTCAAGGGGACCATGAGTGCATTCCAGTCACCACCAATAATGAAAAGATGATTAGGAAATTGAAGTAGTAGATTATGTATTTCATAGAAGAATAAGTGCTGGTTTGTACAAGGGCTATATAGGTTTAAGAAAAGTAAAGGGGATTTTACCTGAGGGTATGAGCAGGAAAATAAACACCATCTACCATTCGGGTCAAATTTAGTATTTAGCACTTCACCAGGAAAGGATTTTTTAATTATTATTACAGTGCCTTTTGATGCAAGACTATTCCCTGCTGATATCAAAAGTTTAATCCAATTTCTTTTTTTAATATTATCCCATTGAACATTTGTCATATGGGTCTCCTGTAAAAATACGATGTTGGATTTATCCTGAAAAATCAGGTGCATAACTAGTTTCTTTTTATTGATTTCTTGAAGCCCATTTACATTCCAGGAATTCACACTAATCATTATAATTAGATTCAAAACGTAAATATATGCTAGGATAAACTAAGAAAAAAGCCCTACCAGGGATGATGCAATTAATGAACACATTTTTTTATATATGACAGAAAGTGTAATGTGGTAGTAAATCGTATTCTGGCATCCATGCTCCTTACCATAAACCCTGTGCCTACCTACCTGTCTCCCTGAGTCATTTTTGAAAATGTTTTAGATAGATACAAGTGATCTGTTTTTAAATATTTTCCCTTATGAAGAATAATACAAGAACAAAGCAGGGAGACATATAAACTAACATCAATAGTCTAAGCGCCAACAAACATTGGACAACTACACCATCATGCCACTCCCAAAAATGTTAAGGAATATTGAAAAACATATGTACATAGAATGGACAGTTAAAGGCAAAGTGACGTTTGAGTTAGGAGTTAAAGGAGATAAAACAATACCACCATAAGAACATAATACATACAGCATTTTTTTTTAGATTATTGACCTCGAAAATTTTCATGCAAATAGGCAAGTGAGGTTGGAGTAATATAGACAATAAAAGTTACTAAGCAATTGAAACCAACACAATTTATAACCAGAGCTATTAATAACCATTACAGCAGATAGTAATGCAGGTTCTATTTATAACTGGCATAGCAGTAAGTGCCATCATAACCTAATACTATGTTTTGGTCTCCTGTCTGGAGAAGGGACAGTCAACTTAGATAAGCTCTAACTGAGCATACTGCTCTAAAGGGAGGTTAATGATATATATATATTTGTATAGTTATAGCTATATAGATATAAACTACATATATATATATATATATATATATATATATATAGATATATATTTATATATATATATTTTTTTTTTTTTTATTTTATTTTATTGTATATATATATATATATATATATATATATATATTTTTATATATATATTCACAATAAATATATATATATATATATATATATATATATATATATATATATATATATATATATATATATATATATATATATATATATATATATATATATATATATATATATATATATATATATATATATATATATATATATATATATATATATATATATATATATATATATATATATATATATATATATATATATATATATATATATATATATATATATATATATATATATATATATATATATATATATATTATAGTTTTATATATATATATATATATATATATATATATAAAATAATAATAATAATAATAATATATTATAATAATAATATATTTAGGTCCACGCTAAAGGATAACGCTGCCCAAGGTGCAGAAACCTTTACAAATGCACTCTATGGGCACCTACAAGGAAGCATGGATCGTACCATCCATAGCAAAACCAAGACTCACTCCTCTAAGAGAAGGAAAACAGTTTGTTGGACCCCTGCAGTAAACAGGCTATACAATAGAAGGAGGAAACTAGTTAAAAAAAAGCAAATCCCAAGAAGGAAAGACATCCCTAATCAGTGTCAGTAAGAAACTGAGGTCCCTCATGAAATCATCCAAGGCTAACTTCAAAAGAAAAATAGCCAAGGATTTAAAAGCCACAAAGCCTTCTTTAGCTATGTTAACAATCTAAGTGGCAACACGCAGATATGCACTGAACTAGTGCAAAAAAAAAAAATATATATATATATATATATATTTATATATTTTTATATATATATATATTTATATATATCATCATCATCATCCTTCGGCTTTTCCCGTTAGGGGTTGCCACAGCGGACCATCTCTTTCCATTTCTTCCTATCCTCTGCATCTTGCTCTGTCACACCAACCACCTGCATGTCCTCTCTCACCATGTCCATAAACCTTATCTTAGGCCTTCCTCTTTTCCTCTTACCTCGCAGCTCCATCCTTAGCATCTTTTTCCCAATATACCCATCATCCTCCTCAGCACATGTCCAAACCAATGCAATCTTGTCTCTCTTGCTTTGTCTCCAGACTGTCCAACATGATCTGACCCTCTAATATACTGATTCCTAATCCTATACATCCTAGTCACACCGAGTGCAAATCTTAACATCTTTAACTCTGCCACATCCAGCTCTGACTCCTGTCTTTTTGTCAATGCCACTGTCACCAACCCATATAACATAGCTGGTCTCACTACTGTCTTGTAGACCTTCCCTTTCACTCTTACTGGAACCCGACTGTCACAAATCACTCCTGACACTCTCCTCCACCCATTCCACCCTGCCTGTACTCTCTTCTTCACCTCTCTTCCACATTCACCATTACTCTGAACTGTTGATCCTAAGTACTTAAACTCGTCCACCTTTACCAACTCTACTCCCTGCATCCTCACCATTCCTCTACCCTCCCTCCCATTTAAACACATATATTCTGTCTTTGCCCTGCTGACCTTCATTCCTCTGCTCTCTAGAGCATATCTCCACCTCTCCAGAGTCTCCTCAACCTGATTCCTACTCTCACTACAGATCACAATGTCATCTGCAAACATCATAGTCCACGGGGCCTCCTGTCTGATCTCATCTGTCAACCTGTCCATCACCACTGCAAATAAGAAAGGACTCAGAGCTGATCCTTGATGTAATCCCACCTCCACTTTAAACAGATCTGTCACTCCCACTGCAGTCCTCACCACTGTCACACTACCCTCGTACATATCCTGTACCACTCTTACATACTTCTCTGCCACTCCCGACTTCCTCATACAATACCACAACTCTTCTCTAGGCACCCTGTCATATGCTTTCTCCAAGTCTAAAAGCCACAATGCAACTCCTTCTGACCTTCTCTGTATTTCTCCAATAACACTCTCAAAGCAAACATCGCATCTGTAGTGCTCTTTCCTGGCATGAAACCATACTGCTGATCACTAATCATCACCTCCCTTCTTAACCTAGCTTCTACTACTCTCTCCCATAACTTCAAGCTGTGACTGATCAATTTTTGTCCCTCTGTAGTTACTGCAGCTCTGCACATCACCCTTATTCTTAAAGATAGGTACCAAAACACTTTTTCTCCACTCCTCAGGCATCCTCTGACTTTCCAAAATTTCATTAAACAATCTAGTTAAAAATTCCACTGCCATTTCTCCTAAGCACCTCTATGCTTCCATTGGGATGTCATCTGGGCCAACAGCCTTTCCATTCTTCATCCTCTTCATAGCTGTCCTTACTTCCTCCTTGCTAATCTGTTTCATTTCCTGGTTCACTATCCCCACATCATCCAACCTTCTCTCTCTCTCATTCTCTTCATTCATCAGCCTCTCAAAATACTCTTTCCATCTACTCAACACAGTCTCCTCTCTTGTGAGTACATTTCCCTCATTATCCTTTATCACCCTTACTTGCTGCACATCTTTCCCAGCTCTGTCCCTCTGTCTAGCCAATCGGTACAGGTCCTTTTCTCCCTCTTTAGTGTCCAATCTCTCATACTACTCTCCATACGCCTTATCCTTAGCTTCCGCCACCTCTCTCTTTGCAATGCACCTCATCTCCTTATACTCATGTCTACTTTCTTCATCTCTTTGACAATCCCACTTCTTATTCGCCAGCCCCTTCCTCTGTATACTCTCCTGTGCTTCCTCATTCCACCACCAGGTCTCCTTGTCGTCCTTCCTCTGTCCAGATGTCATACCAAGAACCTTTCTAGCCGTCTCCCTTACAAGCTCTGCTGTAGTTACCCAGCTATTTGGTAACTATTTACTGCCACACAGTCCCTGTCTTAACTCTTCCCTGAACTCCACCTCACAATTACCCTTTTTCAGTTTCCACCATTTGATCCTTGGTGCTGCCCTCACACTCCTCCTCCTCTTCTTGATCACCAACGTCATCCTACAGATGACCATTCTATGCTGCTTAACTACACTTTCCCCTGCCACCACTTTACAGTCTCCAATCTCCTTCAGACTGGCCCTCCTACATAGGATATAATCCACCCATGTGCATCTTCCTCCACTCTTGTACGTCACCCTATGCTCCTCCCTCTTCTTAAAATACGTATTCACCACAGCCATGTCCATCCTTTTCATAAAATCCACAATCATCTGACCTTCTGCATTCCTCTCCTTAACACCATACCTACCCATCACTTCCTCATCCCCTTTGTTCACTTCACCAACATGCCCATTAAAGTCCAATCCAATCACTAGTCTCTCACCCTTGGGTACACTCACCACAACTTCATCCAACTCACTCCAAAATTTCTCTTTCTCATCCATCGCACACCCAACTTGTGGAGCATATGCACTAACAACATTCATCAATACACCATCAATTTCAAGCTTCATAAACATCACTCTGTCAGACACTGTCTTCATGTCTAAAACACTCTTGGCATATTGTTCCTTTAGTATAACCCCTACCCCATTTCTCCTGCCATCCACACCATGATAGAACAATTTGAACCCATTTCCTAAACACGTGGCCTTACTTCCCTTCCATCTGGTCTCTTGCACGCACAATATATCAACCTTCCTTCTCTCCATCATATCAGCTAGCTCTCTTCCTATACCAGTCATACTGCCAACATTCAAAGTTCCTACCCTCACTGCTACACTCCTAACCTTTCTCCTCTCTTCCTGCCTTCGTGCATGCCTTCGCCCTCCTCTTCTCCTTCGGCCAACAGTAGCCCAATTTCCGCCAGCACCCTGTTGGCTAACAGTACTGGTGGCGGTCGTTAACCTGGGCCTCGATCATGTGATGACAAAATTACCTCCAACCATCAATTCTCACACAAAGCATAACATTTGCATTAACATAGGGTCCTTTGCCTCTACAAATTGCCAACATGAGAGCTTTATATTCAGAGCCTCTTACATATATGTATATATATATATATATATATATATATATATATATATATATATATTTACTAATTCCATGGTCACAACCCCCCCCCCACAAAAGAACAATCGTCAAATAGTTAATAATACTCACCCTCACACAAGTCGACAGAAGCAACAGTTGACCTAAAGTGAAAGTCCATTAAATGCCTCACAATCACTGACAATGATTACAGTTATATATACATTCAAGAATGTGTGTGTGCATGTTTCATGTGTGTATGTATGTGTGTGATTGTGTGTATATAAGTGTGTTATACAGGAAATTTGGATGTCTGAGAAAATTATTCCCTAGACAGACCCCGTCCAGAATTCACATAGGGGCTGTTACTCTTGAGGCAATTGCACATTTTGTTCTAGAATTTGTAAGACAATTTCTTTCCTTTTAATACTGCAGAAAGTTATGAAATTAGAGACTTTATTACTTGAAATACTACCTGGATGATTTATTTAGCAGTATGTTGATGCAGGGCATTTCATGCAAGACAGACATCCTGCTCTTTCACACAACGTTTTACCATTACATGTAAGTGATAGTCTCAAAAAGAACACCATGTACTCCATTCTATTAAACACCATTCAACTATTTTCTCCATTGTGGGGATTAATAAATATGTGGGCGCATTGGAACAAAGCCTTTCTGTTTTTAACAAAAATGAAAGACAACAGATTGTTTAGGGTGCTTTGTTTGATCCAGGTTTAAATGAAAGTTTCTATCCTAATTATTTGTTAGACATTACTACAATGGTTTTCTTGCCTTGACATATAATTGATGGACAAGATGTTCTTGAGTAACTGTTTTATAATGTATGTTTTATATAATTGCATTTTGGTATAAGTGTTTAACTTTTTTATTGAATTTACACTTTTGTAGCAATGTAATTATTGCATTGTAATGCATTTTTACCATTGGAATTCTACCAAGTTACTTTCAGTGTGGAATTAGTTTTATGTCAGGAAAAATATAGGTCAAAAAACAAGTAATCTCCGTGGTATCCTCGAAGTCGCAAAACAACCCACTAAAGTGTAGTGGGTCTAAAAACGTAAACTCGTCAAGTCAAAAAGTAATAATAGAAAATATATAACTCTACAGCATTACTAAGTATTCGAAAGTAATCCAAGCAAGGCAGGCCATCTGTTTCCAGTCGAAAATCCTTTCGACTGGAAACAGATGGCCTGCCTTGCTTGGATTATTTCAAATACTTAGTAATGCTGTAGAATTATATATTTTCTATTACTTTTTGACTTGATGAGTTTACGTTCGCTACTTCTACTACTATTGTCTGATCTGATTAATATACAGTGATTAACTAGAAATATATGGACTGAAAATCTTCCACACAGAGAAGTTTCTTACACTGTTTTGAAAAATATAGGTCAGCAACTTTGTATCATCATTGTAATATGAATATGCTCTTAAATGCCCTCTAAGACTATTTTAATTTTGTCTGTATGTCAGTGTTTAGAAATTATGTGTGTTCTAGTTTCTTTGCAGAGTAATGCTCATGAGTCATCCATCATGTCATTGGGTTTGACCCGGAAGGCAGAAGGCAAAACCTTGATCTGTTATAGGTTTCCTCCATAAACCAGTAATAAGTAGATTTATAACTTGAATTTGAGAGAGGGGTATTTTGGGGAATATTTGCCATTCATGCATCTTACATTGTTGTTATGCATTTGAGTTGTGTTTTGATGGCTGAAATCTGTTTTTTTTCAGGTTTACTGATATTTGTGTGTATAAATAATATACTTACTTTTTATAATACCACCTGCTTCATATGTACATAAATTTGAATTTTAAAAAAGTAGGCTTGATAGTATCTTAACACTAGAGTTTGCAGTGGAAATGGAACACCTGTCTTAAGGTCTAATCTAACTCCACTAATATGTTAGCCATTCCTTGATTAAAGCAACCGTATCTTGCTCTCTCCCTTTTATATCAATTTCTGGATCAGCAGATCATGATAACCTCTATCCATGCTCGTCAAAATATAAATGACTTGTTACAGAACTATTCCCCTTCTTAAAAGCAAACCAAATTGCATATTTTTTCATTATTTACTACATGAAATTGTATATTTCTTCAAAGAAATGAGTCAACCAGACAATAGACTAATTGGACTGCTAGATATGCCTGGACACTTTTCCTTTCCTTTTATAAGGATGAAAACCTTAATGTATTTCTACTCTATCTGTACCCCCCCCCCCATTACAAGCAATTATAGATGCTCTTCATATTGATCACTTCTGCAGTAGACTTAGCTTTATGGGTTGTATCCTGCCAATAATAGCTAGCAAGACTACAAACCTTCAGGGTACCCTCCATGTGCCCAAACTGTCAGATAACTAGAGCTGACTAAAAGACAAGTTTGGGGGAAAAGCCCCTCAGAGCTTTACTGTCACTCTTTTGAGGACTGAAGATCAGCTTGTGATGCTCCTTTGTTGAACAAATAAGTTTCCTCTGGGGGGGACAAATTTCTGTTTTCTTTGTGTTGCTGTTTCATCACTTTCCTCTTCAGGAAGGTTATTTTAAAGCTAGGAGTGTTGTGTTTTAAGACTCTGTCATGAAACTGTAATGTACTTTTAAATGGAGCACTTGTTTTTATCAATTTTAAAGGGATGTAAACGAAAAAAAAAAATTCTGTGGAGAAACTGTATTTATTTTACTTTTGGGGAGGCTGGCATTGTGTATTAAAGTACTTCTGACTATGCTTTTCTGTCAAAGTAATTTTTGCAGACTGGTAATATTTACTCCTCTTTCTTGCTCATCTTCCATGCAAAAGAGGCACCATTTTCATCTTGTCCATAGAACAGACTACTGGGCCCACAGTCTATTATTCTTCCAGCCACAAAAAAAAAAAAAAATATTAAGCAAACAGCCGTTGTCACCACAGCAGACTAGCAGTTCCCTCAGCTACACATGGGTGATTTGCTGTGGCCGTTTGTTGTACCTCAGATCACTCATATTTTAACCTGGATCTCTCTGGTGTAGCACTTATAGCCACTGTGGACTTGGGAGTTAGCCATGACCTGTGCTGATGTTTAGGTCCCCCAATCGGCAAGGGAGAAGTCATTCTTGTCTGTCCTAAGAGAGAGTACAGGGAAAGATTCCCTGTTGTGTCAGAATGCTGTAGCAATCTCTGGAGAAGTTGTTGCTGCCATTAGTAACATGGTTAGCCCCTTTTTCCTGTCAAAAAGAAGCAAAAAACCAAGCCTGTATCTACTACTCAAATTCTGTTGGATAGCAGTAGTTTACTGAGTCTGGCTTAGGGTTTAATTCAGGCTATCCTTCTTGTAAAGTCGTTTCTGGCAAAAAAAGAGAGGAATACCACTTTTTTCTTGAAATCAGAGATCCTAAATCTGAAAAGGAAGAGACAGGGATAGATACAGTTTTTTTTCCCCTTAGATTTCTGATTCAGACTCAGGAGAGCTCAGTTTCTGATCCTACCTTAGAGGTTTCTTTTTCTCTGAGACAATTGCTAGAATATGTTGGTATTTTCAGTGGGAGAACATTGAGTTTTCTCAGCCCTTCTGAAAAAAACTACGAATTCTTACAGAAACATTTTCCATATCTAACACCTATTCCTCATGTTCTGTCTGCTTTTAGAGAATATATGTATTACTGACTGCAATTTTCCTGATATTCAGCCAACTGTCCCTAAAAAAGCAGTTAGGATGTATAAAGTTCCTCAGTCTTTTAAATGTTTATACACTATTATCAAACCTGACCCAACAGCTGTAGCTCTACTTGATGCCACTGCTATAAGCGTCTAGTCAATTCCAAACTTACTCTTTCTGATAAAGATGGGGGAAAAGTGTATATTTCTGCAACTTTGATTTTTCCAACTTTGTATTGTCAGACTCATGTTAGTTCTAACTAATTGCGAAGGTATGAAAAATGTTTCATCTGCAGTGGTTTCTTGTGAATTTAGAGCAGAGACAGTACAGTAATTTGAGGGGGTGGGGTGGGGGGGGTTAAAAGTAAGAGAGCAATAACAATTACTGGCAAAGTCCTCTCCAGTGCTACTGATTTGGTTGAAAAAAGCTGCTTATACAACAGTGAGATTATGCTGCAGGGAAGGGCTGGGAAGTTTCAGCGAAAATAACTTTCATTTAGTTGTAATGTTCAGTATATGTCCTCAAGCTCTACTATAAACAATTTCTAACATGTTGTGTGCCATCTTAGGCAGAGCACTTGGAATTCCAGAGTTATGGTAGAAACCTCTCACCAATGTACTTTTTTCCCTTGTAGTTGCCTGAGAGATGCTTATTTTGCCCAAGATAAACTGGCTTAGTATTTGAGTGCTACTGTTGTATTTTACTTGTGAAATGGAAAAGCTGTAGCTAACAAGTTACATCACTGCTTTATACATTTAAGGATGCTTTTAATTGATCTTGAAAGTGTTTTTTTAAAAGACTCTCATACACTGCTAATATAGCTCTCAGCTATTTCTTTAAAATTAGACAATACGAAAAAGTAATTTGAGAAACAAATGTTGATATTTAGGGCACATACGATTATCTGGACTGCTCGCTAAAAACGTTAATAAAAAATTAGGTGGTTTGTGTTAATATACATTTTGTGAAGAATATAAATTGTATGGGTGAAGTGCGTGTAATTATTTGACCAGGATCTTCCTAGTACTGTCAAAAAAATCATAAATTTCAACAAAGACAGCAAAATTCTGAGAGAAATCAGGAATGGTCTGCCTGGACAATGCCCATTTTTAGCAGGGGCCCATGGAGAAAAGTTCTACATTAAGTTCAGTAATACAATATATTGCATAAGTTAGGCATGGCCACATACATCTTGCAGAATAATTCAAATTTAACAAATAAAGCAATTTATACAAAGGCAGCCATTGTGCAGTATTTTAGTGCTAACATTACAAACAGTCATTATAATTTGAAGAACTATAAATAAAGAAACATGGCTAAAAAATTAAACTTTTCAAAGCTGTCGATGTCAGTTAGAAGCCATATTAACTCCTTTGGTTATTAAAATGTAAGTATCTTTAACTGAACTATAAGAAGTAATGGCACGCTGCTGTATTTCAGGGTTAGCCAGAGCCCCTAAAGCGTTTGTGTATTTGCAAAACACACATTGCAATCATCATCTAAGTAACAGGAAAAAAATACATTTTACTCAGCCACAAGGAAGACATGGGGCATATTTTATGTGCATCTTTCTGTACACGATTTACACTAACATGATGTCAAAGGTTGTAATAACAGGCAACATATTTGCAGTGTGTTTGTGGCACAGGAGGTTGGGAGTGAGTGAATGCCACCATCTGTTCTGTATGAAGGAGATGGCCCAATCTGTTTCATTCCTGGCTTCCACAGTAATGTAATGCATGCATAGTACAGCATTTGGGCAATGAACTTGGGCATGGATCTGCAAAGTTATGGTTATGCAGTGGCCCTCTGAAGGTGCAGATTCAAAAATACATATGCTCTTACTGAAGAGAAATCATAGCAAAGTTTGCATATATTAGTATGCTGACAAGTTGGCAAAGCAGGAGCTTAAACCCTATGTAGGAAAACTCTGAGGCTACCCGATGATGGCCTTCTACAATCAGCCCCATTTTCCTAAAGGGTACATACTGGCTGATTGGCTCACTAGTGCTGATGGAAGCCAGTGAGGATAAAAACAATTGAGAAAAAAAAGAGTGCACATTCTATTAAATAAAGCATGCAGACTTATTTCAGGTCATTCAATAGTTATTGTACTGAGATTTTTATTCTGTTGCCCCTGCTACAGAGAAGTAGATGTCTAGGAGACTGCTGGGCTAACACAATTGCAATATGTAGTGGTACAGGGCTCAAATGGCATGCAAGATACTCCTGAGACTAACCCCTTTGGGAACCTGAATGAAGGTTGTACTAAATGATAATTCAAGGCCAATTCTGACAGCCCTCCACTCCACATGCAGTTTTTTATATACATACATATACAAACACACTTTATATAATGTGTGTGTGTGTGTGTGTGTGTGTGTGTGTGTGTGTGTGTGTGTGTGTATGCATGTATGTATGTATATATATATATATGTGTAGAGCCACTACTAAATACCGAATACTCACACTACCGATGCCCAAAATCCCGAGACCAAACACCCGAAACACTACAATACTGAAAAACCAAAACTGCGAAATTCAAATTACCGAAAACTACACACAACATACACCACACACAGACACATACACACACCTTCCCCCAAAACACAAACACACAAACCTAACCTACAGACAAGCAGGGGACAAGCCACCCTGTGTGCCCCACACCCCCCCCACTTAAATATTCTAACTCCAAGGTTGCACTACCCAGACACACATGAATAAACCACCACACGCCTACATCCCCCTCACATACACACATCACACTCACAACACACACTTTTACACACTAAACTTCTAACCAACACAGTAAAAAAGGAAATACTTACCTGCCCTTCCACCATACCGCAACACCAGAAGTGCAAATTTCAAACTCCTGATAGTCGGGATTTTGAAATTTGCGCTTCTGGTCTTTTGGTAGTTTGGGGTTTCGGCTATATGGTCTCAAAAGTTTGAAATTCGGTATTTCAAACTTTCGAGATTATGTAGTGTTCCCATATATATATATATATATATATATATATATATATATATATATATATATATATATATCCCCTTCTAATGCTCGAATGGCAATATCATCATATTTCATTTTCGCAAGATAAAAATCAAATATTAGAATAGTAAATTTTTCCCAGGGCAAGTAAACACTTATCCAACATGTTCTTTTCTAGTGTGATCCCGGAGTTGGTATATATAGTTAGTGGGGGGGGGTGTATATGTGTGTGTGTGTGTGTGTGTGTGTGTGTGTGTGTGTGTGTGTGTGTGTGTGTGTGTGTGTGTGTGTGTATGTGTATACATATGTATATATATATATATATATATATATATATATATATATATATATATGTATATATAAATATTTTTTTACCAGTTTTCCTTCTCTCTTGCAATTTTCAAATCTGTAAAAGAAACTTTCCATTACAACTATTCTTCATAACAAATTACTTCATTTGTTTTATTACTTGTATGCATTTTGAGTTGTTGCTGGATGTTACATCACTACCCAAATTTAGATGTTTTTCTTTGGTCAGAAAGAAATGCTTCAAAAACAGCTTAAGTACTTCCAGCATCTTGACTTTGTTAACCCCATCTACTAAAGACTTAGACATTTGAGATCAGAGCTGCAGTCTTCATTGGCTTCATTATGAAGTTTTAATCTCCTTCCCATGATTATTTACAGCATTTAGTGCTCCAGATTCAAAAATTAAGTAAAAGGCAGTGTGAATTCAGTTTCTTAGCCCCCTATCCCACTACTTGTGCATGTATACATTAATAATCTCAACTTGTATAACTGGCGTGTGATTATTCAAACCCAAACAATCCAAAATGTTGACAGGCAAAACAGTGATACAACCAAGGTCACAAACCACTTTTATTTATTTATTTATTTATTTTTTTTACAGGTGGGCATGGCCCCTGAACCCCTGCAGTTCATGTGTATATGGAAAGTGGGTGTCTGACACTGTGTTGAAAATGGATATGCTAAAACTGGAATACTGTATATAAAGTTGAAATATCAAAATCTTGAAAGGTAAAAATGTTTAATTCCCTGCAAGCATAACTCAAAACAAGTGCTAACGTGGGTCCTGTTTTAGGAGGCATGTCGAAATCAAAGCATCTATAGCAGCATAAATGTAGCAAACAGGCCTTCCCCCCTGCGGGACTCATGTTGACAGCTGTCTTAAGTTATTCTTACAGGGATTTCAATATTTTTATTCAGTATAATAGCTTCAATACATCTGTTTTGTGCATAATGTCAGACTCCCCAGATATGCCACATCCAAGACTGTATAAACTCCGAGGGAGAGAGGGAGGAAAATAAAATGTCTCTCTTACTCATTCACTCACTCCAGTCTCCAGGGCAAGATGCTTCTCTTCCTTTGTCTGAGCATTGATCACCTATGCAGAAGGAAACAGTAGAGCTACCATATACCTTCATCAAAAATCAAATTTTTTCTCCATTACCATTTCTACCTTAAACCTCTAATCTATGCTCTTCAAGAGATTTAAGAAGTTTGTATGCAGACTGTAGTTTTCTTCTCTGCTACACTAACTCTTTTCTCTTTTCCTTCTATGAAATGCTGTAAAGATTATATAATTTTTGTTCTTAAAATGTTTTGTAATAATTTGGAGCTTTTTTTCCCTGGGCCTCCACTGAAAATGGGCTTCTACTCAGTGAGACTTTCCCGGTAATCAAATGTCAATAAACAAATAAATTAATAAATCTTAAATCTGTTTCTATCATTTCTCCTAACTGCACATGCATACGTATCCCCCTTCCCTCAGTGTACACATTACACTTTCCACTACCTCAGAAAACCGCCACTAATTACAAACACTCATTTCAGACTTTCCTGTATCCAATTGCTCTGAAATAAACCTCCTAAAATCATTCAAAACCTAAATTACACTAAGTCCATCACCCTATTAAAATACAAACATAAGCAGTTACACACTCCACAATTTCACCTGCTAAATCTACTATTTATATGTGATGTCCATTCTAACCCAAGGTACCAGTCATAATTTCCCTCCTATTCAGCATCACTACCACATCCAGCAAATTATAATGGATTACTCCAGCACAATATCAACCTCTGAAGTATCTATAAAAAACTGTTAGAGGTATGGGACTGGATTGACCATCACCTACCTGGTATAATCATAGCCAGGAAAACATTGTTAACCAGGAAATTCATAATGAAGTGCTTTTCTCAGGCTGCAGCATCCTTAGACTAGATAGGAAAAAAAGCAGGTTGGGTGGCTGCAATGTATAAACAAACATTCAGCATTTCTATTCATCCATCCTCCCCCGAGCTACTGGCAATGCTGAAAACCCGATGGCTAGTCAAAAAATAAACATTCACAAAAGTATAACAATAATACGAATTTATACCCCCCAGGAAATACTGACACAACTGAGGAACTCCTCTCTTGGGTTTCCTCCAGTATTTGATAAGAAATAATTATACTCGGGGGCTCTAATATTGATCGACAGTAACAAAAAAAAAAATCCTCCCTCAAAAACTTCAATCACCGCACCAAAATATAACAAAAACAGCAAAAGGCAAAGCACCCTCAAATGGATCCTGAAAAATACTCCAACTAAGATTATTTACACCAGCTGCCTCACAGATAACCTAACTGACCACCTACCCACCATTTGTATTAAGAAATAGTACACCTACCCCCAAAACTCACCACTTTAACCTATCTCAAAATGTAACCAACAAGTATCTTAAAATCTATCAACTGGGGAAAAACTAAAAACACTACCAAGCTGTATCCTTGTTCAATGCCATTTCCCTTGTTATACTCTACAGCCTTCTCCCAGTTAGAACTAAGAGTTAAGTTTAAGCCATCTCCTTGGTTAACCAGACAAGCAAACCTGCTAATGAAAAATAGAAACAAAGCCTAGAGATACTGGAAATGGAACAAAACTGAACCCAACAACCAACAATAGAGACAGCTTAGAAACTAGACCAAAAATAAGATCAAATCAAATAAAAGATCTTACTACACCAATCTACAAAACACAAGCAAAACCAACCTTAAAAATGTGCTGGCCATCAATAAACTCATTCACCCTGGCTGCAGTACTGAACCAACCCCCACAATAACCAACCATTCAGAAGGTATATCTAGCCAATTCAACACTTTCTTTATTCAAACAGTAGCTTCACATGTAAAAGACAAATTCCACCTTTTACAAGAGGACATCCTCCACCCAAGCAAAATATCCCTCAAACCTATACAAATTTCCATCATCAAAAAACTCCTCAAACTAAAATCATCAACACTTACCCCTTGGCAATCTTCCTGCTGAATATATAGCTTACCCAGTAGCTATATTAATCTGACATTCTATCAAAGATAAATAGCAATGTTCCTCTACTATGAAAGTCCTACATATTGCAACTCTTAAAGGTGGTAAATCAACAGACTTGACTAACTGTTGGCCCATTGCTGTCCTATCCCCTCTGTCCCAAATTCTCGAAAAATGTATTCCTCATCTATTAAACTATATACTTGACAATCTTCTCTCTCCCATCCAGCACAACGTTTGTCCACACAAGAGTACTAACTCTGCACTCAATTTCTGTACCTCCATCATAATACTAGTAGCCAAGTATCAGCAGTATTCCTTGATCTTTTCAAAGCCTTTGATACCAAGTCCCATCTCAAGCTTCTTAACTGACTCTCCTTCCATAGACTACATGGAGAATCCCTCTCATGATCCTCTGCTTGTTGTCTATCCAATAAATAATTAATCTGCTGGTACACCAACATCGCCTCCTTTCTTCCTATATCTGTACATCTCCCCTAAGGCACCATCTTAGGTCTACTCCTATTATATATTTTCATTAATAACCAACACGAAGCCACCAAAATACCTCAGTCATACTGTATGCAGATGACTAACACTCATCTGTGTAGCTAAAACCATTGAAAAACTGCAACTTACTGAGGAATCTCTCTTCTTTCTAGTGGCATGACTCAACAACAATTCCTACTGACCCTTCCCCCCCCAAAAAAAAATCTTCACTCCTAAACCATTCCATGGCAACAAATCCAACTTCACCTTAACCTCTTCCAATAACACCACAATTGAAATACACACTAGAAGAAATAATAATGAAAACATGAAATTTGATCTCCATGTAAATGAAGCAGTGCAAAGAGCCATCAGACTCTGCATCCTCTGCAGGATTAAGCCTTATTTAACTGAAGGTGCAAAATATGCATAACCAAAGCATACCTATGCCCAACCTTTCTCTACAGAGTGGCCTGTTCTTATCAATCTTCAAGCTATTCCATCAATCATACTTGAGCAATATTATAACAACACAGCTAACCTGCCACATCAGTCACATCATTGCTTGGCCCTAAAACAACTCCTCTGGTTAGAACTTCCTCAGCTGGGAGTCAGACAAGCTACGAGTATCTCACACAGTTATCCACAGCCCTGAAAATGCCCAAGCCTGGCCAATATTCTTCAGTATACACCAAACAGAAAACTACATTCAAGTGATAGAATGTGACCAAATAAAACAATTCAGTAGGTGATTGACTTTTCTCATGTCATGTCTGCAATAACATTCCACTCTAAGACTAGACACTACCCTTACATTAAACAGGATCTAAAGCCACATTTAACAGATACTTGGTCTTCACTTCTTCCACCGCCAACTAGATTAATCTACATTCTCTCTCAATAATTCTTCAACTCTGTCTAAATATGTTCTACTTGGTCCTACTCTTACTCTACTCCCAACTTGAATAATATACTTCTCTCAATCAATACTACTATGATTATATATTTCTTATATAGTTACTATCAAGTGAGTAAAGTATATATTAATCATTGCACCTTAGTCCTTTCCTGACTATGCCTAACACAGCTGTGATATGCCCTGCTTATGAAAATTAACCCAATTATTAGTTTATAATTCTTGTTCATGTTTAATCTGTCCTGGAAGATGTAGGTCATCAAGCCTCACTTAAGTAATATATTGTATTACTAAACGTAATGTAGATCTTTTCTCTCCGGGCCTCTGCTGAAAAGGGGCACTGCCCAGGCAAACCATTCTGGTAAATAAATGTAAATAAAATAAAAAAGCAAATATTCTATAACCATTTATTAAATGAAAACAAAATGTTATTACAGAATGAAAAAAGTAGTTTAAAATGGACAGCAATATAGAGTAAAATGTTATGGTTTAAAAGGCCAGTTATCAGACTAGGGAAAAGATGGCAGACAGAAGGGGAACAACACCACAGGTTAATATCAGGAATGATTCTGTAACAAACACTGCTCCAGGATCAGCATTATACATTGTTTAAATGCATGACCACAGCATTTTAAGAGATTTTTTTTATGGAAAACTATTGTATCTGGGCTAGTAGAACAGTAAATTCTAATACAAGGTATTTAATAACCTTAAGAGGCTAATGTAATGGGAACATTGTGATAAGCTATTTTAGATGGTGATACATAATCCAGATAGTACCTTGACAGATAACTTGTCAGCATTTTTAAAGCTGTTATAATTACATCAAAGTGCCAACATCTAAATACAATAAATGTACTATCTGAGCTACAAGGAAAATACAGCATTATGTTTACATTTTACCTCCCTAAACACAGAACTTTAGTGCAATTATTTTAAAGCTTAATCTTTAACATGTGCCTAATCAAAATGAAACATCAGCTGTTTGTATTTTTTCAAGGTATCTCAAGTATACTGAACTTTTAACAGAATTCAGCAGCTGCTTTGCTTTTCTGTATGACTGCTACAGCTTGTATAGCTGAAATCATAACACACAGGATTATGATCAGGTTGCCAATCATAACTTATTTGTGTTCTAGAGGTGTATGGCAAGAAATTCACCTAGAGAGCAAAGCTTGAGAGAAGAATTTTGTCATCCATATTGAGAATATATCATTTAAGGTTATGACTGGTCACATGATCATAGTTCTTTGTAGTACATGGAGCCTTATCTGCTGCATGTACTACTAGTTACAGTGAAAAACTCACTAAGGGTTCTCTCGGCTTTCAAAGCCATAAAACACTTAGCAAGTGCTGTCAGACAGGTAGTGTAATACAGTCCTTTATGAATTCTGCAACACTGCTGAAGAAAATGTTAGTGTTAAATCTGCCAGGTCATCTGAAACTGGGTGCGTTAATAAATTGAGTGGTGTCGCAAATTTCAAGCATCATGGAACAATTTGCTGGAAGATCTGCACCTGTCCATCCATATGGAGCTGCCACTTTGAGCAATGTGGATTCAGTGAGTAATGATTTATATTGGTCGACTTGTTGGTCATAAAATTAAAGAGAATGTTTTTGACTTCATCTCTAAGACTGTGAGTAACCCATTTTCCATTTCAAATACTTTTTCCAACAACATTCTTAGTCAGTCGGCCATACAGTTGGATGATTTTGACATGTGTAAAAGCCATTTTCAAATTAGAAAAAAATCTTGTGAACAAATGTAAATCTTGGGAATATGTAAGTTTTTATGTGGAAGAATGTGTTAAACTCAAGTGTGTACCATTTGGTTTGCGAATTTCAAAATTTCTGAATGGTGATTACAATACTGGTTTATTCAGATATTTGATTGGTTCTTTTTTCTAATTGGTAAAAAAAAGCCATTAATATCTATGATTTGCTTGCTTTCAGTGTATAATGATCGGCCCTAGCACCAGAAATTTTTTTTTTGAGATTTTCGAATCCAATTTAAATATTGTATCTCATTTGGTGCATGTGCTTTGAATGGTAGTTGATTGGTTGTCTGTGTTTTTGGTAAAAAGCTTGGAGAGTATTTAAATGGCATGGAAACATTTTGTAAAAAGATTATGAGGAAGTTCTAAGGGGAATATATTAAAGAATGAAAGCACTTAATCTTAGAAGGACTCTCATAGTTTCTCCTTTTGAACTTATTTTGTTTCATTTCTGTTTTGTTCCATGCTGCTTTTGTTGAAATATATAAATTATTACAATTACCAGACACAACAACTGAAAAAAATGGACTCATAAATTCATAAAGAAAGACAGAAATTAGTTATTACAAACTGAAGTTAATGCATTGAGTTTCCTTATTCCAGATGTTTCAGGTCAAAATTTAAAAAAACAAAGAAAAGTACTTTCATGAATGTAGGAAGTGAGTACTGCTCCACCAAGAAACAAACTAGATGTCTAGAAATTCTAGTACTTTGATTTGCCAAAGTACTTGGAGTGAATTCCACGGACTGTCACCAAAATTCCAGAAAAAAATCTCAAAGTTAGAACTTGTGCTGTGCAAAACTATTGCAAGTAAAAGCCATCAAGATGACTGAATTTCGTGAATAGATGAGCTGAAATGGAAGGGTGTATACACTCTGAAGCATCGCCCCCATAGGGTTGTGCACTCTGAACTGTATATGCTTATGACAGTAATGTAATAAAAACAGCTAGTTTTGCTATCGCATCACCCACCATGCACCACAGACTGGCGAACAACTTACTATTGACATGGCCTGTACATTGCAGACTATGTTATTATCCCAACTGCTTTTTATGTGGTTAATCCAGAAAAAGGACCACAAGTCCACTGATTTCTCTGCCACATAGAAATCATGTACTGCTGTCATCCCTATTCCATACATGTTGGAGTTGTAAGCAAGCAGACATGGTGAACCAGTTAGCTGGGTACCTATATTAATGTTTCTTAATACTGTCTATTGCATTAGCAGTGACCATCTTAGCCTGTAGTCTACTTCTAAGAAATGTCAACATGTATTTTTAAGGTGTAGAATATCCAGATGCAAATAATGACACTCTCCCTCCTGAAACATAACTGTTAAACTAGATAGGATACTATAATATACAGCAGTGGTTCCCAAACTTTCATGGGCTGAGACCCACTTTCAAAAACAGTAATTTTCACCACCAGTTACTTGCATTGACAGTGCATGTAAAGCACGCATTGTCCTCTTTAAAGGAGAAGATGACACCACCATGGAGTGTTTTTTTCAGGATTTAAAGGGGTCATGTAAACTATTTCCATACTTTATTAGCAGAGCCAGATCATGCTCAAATGGGGCCCTAGGCAGGGTAGTAGATTGCACCCCCCAAAGCAGCCCCCTCTCCAGCCATACCAGTCTTCCATTACTTGACTATTTTTCCCCTGTTACTATGAACACTGTTCAGACTGATCAGTGTGCATACTGCTTTCTTATTTACTTCTACAATGATTACAGATACTGAAATAAATTGCCCAAACCCTGATAGCCATTTGCTATACACACAATACAGTCCCACAATGAGAAGACTTAGCATGAGCAGTAAACTCTGCCATTGAAACTCACATTCATTGGAATAGCATTAAATCCCACATTCAAATAAAATGCATCTGGCCAGTGTAGAATTGTTTACCTTTGGGCTATTTTCAAACCATAGGCACCTTGCAGACATTTTTAGGGACATGCATGCATGTATTTGTTCTTTGATTCACCTTCCTAATTGTGTTAAATTATATTCCTTATAAAATACCACGTTAGAGTGTTTTAAATTTGTAGTTTGAACATTTTTTTCCAATAAACAATGAAAAAAATGTATGCCCCAATAATGACAAAACTGTCCATTTAAGAACATTTTAATCATAAAGGGCCACTCAAATTTCTGTCATTACAATCCACAAATAACAGTCAATAAGCACAATCTCTGCAAAAGTAAAATTCATCCAAATAATTTCACATTAAAAAGATCTGTAACTAATGAAGAGGTTGTTACTGGCAAACACGTTTACATTTCAGTGTTTCATCTACAAAGTCAGTGTCCACTGCCCTTGAATAATTAATTGTTTACGTTACATTAAAGAAAAATTGGTAAGTTGGTAATATTGCAATAGGAAATGACTGAGGAGCCAAACTTCATAATAACTAGGACACACTCAGGAATGCAAAACCCTATTGTCCCTTAAAATGCACCAAATAATGAACAACTAGGGCATTATATGCCATGCGTCCATACCTCTTAAACTCTTAGCACAAGAAATCTGGACAAAGTAACAATGAGGGGACAAAGTTCCCAAATAGGGACATATTATAAATATACTGCTCTTATACACTTAGACATACATTATGCCAAGAATGTGTGGATCAGGTGCCTAACTGTATCTACAGGACACATGTCGAGTTATGCAGATGAAGTCAAGGTGGTGAACACATGATGTATCTTGGCAGTCACAATCATAACTATACTAAAGCATCTTTCTACATCAAAGGTGCTCACTACTATCACCCCCATTTGACTACAGCATGTAAAACAAGGTTCACTCATGAGTCTTGTCTTAAGGTACTTGGCATAGCCCACTATTCAACTGGAATGTGTTTTCAAATGAGTGTGCATATCAATAACTACCCCTGTGATTATCAACCACTTACTGTAAGTACAGTGGTGAATTTTACCAATCAACATTAGATCACTTGCAGATGTATAGCTATAATGGCAACTTCCTGCTATAAGCTGGGCTCAAGCCCAGATGAAACCAAAAGAGAAACTGATGGTAAAAGCTATCCAATGCCTGGTGACCCAGAATGCAACTGAGGGCAGTCTTCCTTGTGTGCTTCAAAGATACTGAGAGCTGCACACCTAATAGCAGAACAGATATGTGCAGTCATGGGCAGAACTAAAATACCATGCATCCTTGCATGTGTCATGTTGCACATGCATTCCAGAACAGCAGCAATGACCACCTCAGTTATGTTGCAAGTAGTTGTCAAAATGATGCATTGCCTCATTGCTGTGAAAAATAAAAGTAATGGTGCTCTTTGTCCATTGTCTAATTTGCAGTCGGGTTCCTATTAGAAGACTGAAGACGCATTCTTTCGAATGCGTCTTAGTCAAACTTAAAAGACTAAAACGGCAAAATATCGAAGCGGCTTTTAAGTAAATTCTTTCCCTGGGAGAGAATTTGCTTGGCTGCTTCATTACTTTGTCGTTTTTGGCACTGTACTACGGTCTCGGAGTTGGTATATTTAAGTGGGGGGAGAAAGCCCCCCACTTAATGTAATGTTTAAAGTGTTTTTTTTTTTTTTTTTTTTGTTGGAACAGCAATTTTTTTCTCTTGGAAAAAATCGCTGTTCTGACAGTTTGACATTGTAAGCTTTCGCTTAACTAGGGTCGATTTAATCACCGTTTGCTTTTTTAAGCATTTGGTGATCTAATATAGACCCTTGCAGTCATACTCCCCATTTCTTGAATGATATGAATGTTCACATGCAAGGAAGGATTAGTGAAAATCAAATCTTGTTGGACTCTGTCACCACATGCACTCCCTGACATTGCTGTTCAGTTGTGCCATTATACTTGCCACAAGCATTCCACAGCCATGTGCTGAATCCACAGTGCGATGCCCATTCTAGATAGAAAACACAAAGAACCGACTAGAAAACTTGGAGGCAAACAGGAAGAACAACCGTTAACTAGCTATTGCCCTTATATGGTAATATGAAAAATACTGTCACATCAAGTTATAGCTCATAGTTGAATATAAAAGTATTGCAGAGAAATCTCAATGACAAGTGGCATGTTGGTATATGGACAGATATGCACTGCACTGGCAGCTTTCCCATGCTAATGCCTTGACTTTGTTGTGTGGTAGTCTATGGCTCCTACAGCACATAACTATCACAGTTCATTACTAATGGGAATGTGTCCTCTGTAGCTATATATACTATTTTAGCATGAGATATATAACTTCTTGGGTACCTTTCCCAGACAGCATAGTGGCATGTGTCGTGGAACTAGCTCACATGTATGTCGCATGCATTTACATCGTCATTAAGAGCTAGTTTAATGCAAGCATGATTTGGGCCAAATTATGTATACCTGCATCCACAGAGTGCTGTATCTGCAGACTTAAATGTGGTATATCCTGATATGTACAGGTAGATTTTCTACATGCAGGGAATCTGTCCGGTTAGCAGTGCATGATCTTGTCAGGTCACTTGTAAGTTCTCACAGTTGTACCAGTGTTTCTACCATTCATGGATATGCCATGACCACTGCAGGCACTGGAGTCACAGTACAGTTGTTGCAGTTTGAAAGTGCAGTGATGTATGCTTTGGATGCAAATATGTCCACATATCCACGTTACACAGTTGCATCTTATGAGGTGGTGGCTGTGTAGAATGCTAATACTGTCTTGCAGTTCAATGACATCTCTTTGTATGATATACCCACAAGGGTCAAAGGTCTTTTCATCACTGCCTTCCCTAGTATTTAGCTAATAATTAACTGACGGTTCCTAACAAAAACTGAATATGCAGGAAAGTATTGCATTATCTTGAGCTGCCAGTTAATAGGGAGAGTTCATTCTGGAGAGCTTGGGTATCAAAGGGTGACAACATAAGTTTGCACACAACTGCAAACTTTGGTCACCAGAGGCTCTCTGCCTGGAAATTTGAGAAATAAATGCTCAAAAAGAGGTCCCAGCACTGAATTCACCACTGCTCACTTTCATTTTTGTTTTGATAAGGAACTTGCAACTCTCACTGAGTGTGTTCTATCTTTCAGCCAGTTTGCTATCCATCTTACCACATATGGGTTAATTATTTTAAAGCTTTTAGCTTTTCTATGATGCCACAGTGAAAAATGGTGCCTTGGTGAGATCAAAATACTATGTGTACACATGGCCATGATCTACAGATAAGATTTAGTAGACAGGATCTACCTTTTGTAAAAACAAACTGCCTGGGGTCAAGTCTAAAAAGATTCTTTATGCAGTTTGAGGACAGATGTTCTATGGGGCTTGTAGATGCTTATAGGTTTGATAGGTCTAAAATTACTTGGGTTGGCTGTAAAGCCACCATTATTGCGGGGCATCACCAGTGCAATGCACCACTCACCAGGGATAAAACTAATAGCTAAATTTAGGTTAAACAGTTTAAGGACTGTGATTGCAAGAGCATTTTTAATAAAATAAGCATCTGTGTATATTTTCAGGCCCCATGGAGGAATTATTTTTGGCCTTGGTTATCATTTTTTCAGTAAACAGTGATAATTGGGAAGTTGGGGATTCAAATATTAAAGGGCTTTGGATAGCAATCCCAGGTTTTAAGTTTACACTAGATTTGTTAACAAGGATATTTATGTGTATAGGGTCAGAATATATGGTGGGTGTTTTTAATAGCTAAAAAGGATTTATAGTTAGGCTGGCCTCTGAAGCCAAAGGTCAGTTCATGGACTACTTCAGTGGATCTGATTTTTATTTTTTTTATTTTTGTAATGCTTTTGATTTCTTTAAGAGGGGTTCTAGATCTCCTTTATAATTTAAGGATTTTTTTGTGCAATTTGTTTGTTGGTGGACCATTTTTGTTGCTTTTGTTGAATTTCCAATGGCATTTTGTTCTTGTACAGACTGCTAGCACTATACGTTGTTCTAAATGTGTTTAGCATTCCTTGGTGAAGCTTACTGCAGTATCAAGATCATGGGTAGTGCAGTCATAATACTGAATGAAAAATGAATATGAAGAATGAAGTTAATTTTGATATTTTCTGAGAGTAGGTTGAAGCTTGCATGTTTGTAATGTTTAAATTCGGTGGAGTTTACTGTAGGGGCTTTGAGAGTTTAGTGGAGAAGTTCACAAGTCTAAGGTCATACTTCAATGGGAAGAGACTTACCAGAGTAGTATTGCAACAGGTGGCCATATTTGTAAGAATCAAGTCAAGAATGTTGTGTCTTCTAGTATGTTTATCAACTGCCCAATAGAGAATTTTTAAGTTTAGGAATTTTTGGGATATCCTGCATTGAAGGTATAGATATCCCAGTTTATTGAATGGTAGTTAGTCACCAAAAATTTAATTTTTGCTAGTGGGTCAATCATTTTAGAAGACTGAAAAATCTTATGTTGTCATTGGAGGGACAAATAAGGTACTTTGTGACAAGCTATGAGTCGATTAGTTCTATCTAAGGTGAACTGTACCTCAGTGAGTTTGGTGACCTAGAGGTCTGCCTGGAGGTAATCTGTTCTTTGATAAATCTAAAGACTCTATCATAGATGTCATTGGGTATGAAGACAGGAAAAGTGCACCCCCCCTCCCCGCTATATAGAGGAAGTGCTCTCTTTATTTAAATGAAGTCTCAGTAACTACAATGTTTTTCAAATTTTGGACTGCCTCATGATCACACAATTTATTATTTAAACTTGGCACCGAAGATAGCCACCTTAGAGTAATTCATTTTTGTGATCAATATGTTAGCTACACTCAGGATGCCATTTGAAGATTCTTCAGAGATGGTCAAAAAAGATATTCTTGTAATCGGAGATGCTGGTAGACGAACTATTACTTAATTTGCAGAGACGATAATGAACATCGAATAGTGTTATGCTTTCCAGGAAGAAAAATAAGATATGAGATGAGCCTTGGAACACTTTAATATAAGGAAGTACGGATCTGTTTTTATTCATGATGATACAAATGATTTCATCTGCAAGCACTCTCTGCTAATAGGGAACTCACAGCCCTCTTAGATAGTATGGCTTGCAATGGTGTTAGGACATATATTTTTCACAAATCACATATAGAAAGGATGATCAGGCCACAGTGAATGAAAACATTTTTGGCTAAATACCTACATGGAAAAAATGTCCCGTTTTAAAAAATGTAAATGTGTAGAACATCCAGACCTACGTTTTGAGCATAAGTGTTCTGACAGGATGGCCTGCATTTGTCAAGATAAGGGAAGAGAATTTTTGATTTTGCAATATTTGACAAACATTAGGCAGTATTTTTGCCAGGTCGCAAATTTAACAGTTCACAGTTAGCAACATTTGTTTACATCTCTGATAATTATTAATGCTCCTAGCATAAACAGTTTTTGTTTTTAGTGGAAAATTTGCTACATTTCCATAAAATTAATTATTATGTTTGTGAAACATGGTTAAAGAATAATGACTGGAAACCAGTTCTGTCAGGGTATAAATGTTTTTACTGTAAAAAAAAATCAGGTGGAAGAGTTATGATAGGGATTAAAGATAGTTATGAGTCCTGTGATTATTGCATGCTCAATGTTAATACCAATACACTAGATTGTGTAACTGACAGTAAAGGCAACCTCAGAACATAGAACAATTGTTGGAGTGCATAGACCACCAAAGTCAAGTGCTGATGACCTAGAGGAATTCATACATTTATTACATGAAACACAGGAAGAAAGAATAATATTAACTGGGGGACTTTAATTTACCAGAAACAGATATAAGATATACTTAATAATATTGATTCAATAATGTTAATAAGGAAATTATTCACAAAGTATGTTCAAGTACAACAATTGCTTCAGATTGTAAAACAATAACTACCAGAGAACGGAACATACTAGACACTGTGTACCTAAAGACATTACTATTACTTCAAGTCATGTTTTACCACTATTGATGTGCAGTGATCATGGGGTTACAAAGGTTAAGTTGCTTCTAGATAAGTCTCCAAACTGAAATCTAAACCAATGCACAGAAGATTAATTACAGAGTATATGGAAGTGAAACAATCAGTATGTAAAACTTACTGGAGTGATATGTTCAGTGGAAAAACTGCAGATGGAATGTGGAAAGTTTTGAAAGAGAAACTGAGTTCAAAAAAATCAAAAAAAAAGTTTAACATCAGCATCTCGACATTTAAAGTCAGGTGGATATATTTCCATAAGAACAAAATACCGGATTAAGTGGGAAGCAAAAATCATAAATGATTGAGAGGTCAAACTACAACTTTGAAAACTGAAATAAACAAGCTGGACAAACAAATTAAGCGTAGTATGAGACAAGATCAAGAAAATTTATATAAATATATTGAGCATAATCTGAAACCTTTTTATAGATACATAAGCTGTAGAAGGAGTAAAGACATACAAACTGATAAACTGTGTATAGATTCTAATATTTATTCTCAGACACACCATATTATAGATGGATTTACAAAATCTTATGTAAAACAGTTTGACTTCACAAAGGGGGTGATAAATTGTCCTAGTGACATCCAAGTAACTGCAGATATTGAAACTGAATCAGATTATATTGAAAAAGAACTGCACAAACTGGATCCAAACAAAGCACAGGGAGGAAAAGGAATTAGTAATGACCTGAGAAGTAGGACAAACCCAGAGTCATATAGACCCTCAAGTGTACTTTCATGTTGTGGAAAAATAATGGAGATGGTAATATTAGATAAATTATTGTCAGAACTGGATAGGCTGGGACTTGAAACCATATATCAGGATGCATATGTTGAAAATAGATCTATTACGATCTGTAACATGATATTCTAGAACAATATAATAGCTATAAATGAAACATTTGTGCTGTTATGTAATTTATATAGATTTAACTTTGGCATTTGACAGAGTCCTACACAAAACATTGATCAATAAATTATAACAACTAGGTATCAATATACTCTTGATAAGATTGATAGCTGTATGGCTTAAAAATAGGGCATGGCAAGTATACAGCAATTGGACAGGTAAAATTCTTAGTTACAGTCAGGGTGTCCCATAGGGCTCTGTCCTAGGCCCTTACTTGTTTAGATTGTATCTTTTCAGACTTAACTTTGTCATCTGTGGTGTTCCACAGTCTATATGCAGATGACCTGAAATTCAGTAAACTGATTACACGTGTTACAGATAAGGTATGTCTGCAAACAAACTTGTTTAAATTCACCAATTGGCCACATGTGAATAATATGCTGATAAATACATCAAAAACTAAGCATATGAGATTTGGGAAAGGTGAATTGAAAGGTGAATATTTAGTACTGCACACAATGACTGAAACTTTAGATTCATTTAAGGACCTGGGTATATGGGTAGATCCAGCTTTGAGTTTTTCTAATCATATCACCCAATTGGTTACTGAAGGTTATATAACTATACGTTGTATAAAAAGATTTATAAAGTCTAGGAAATTAGAAATGATGAAGTCATTGCTGGTTACATTACACCCAAACTTGAATATGGAATAACAATATGGAAACCTTATAAGAAAACAAGCATGACTGAACTGGAAAGAGTACAGCAGATATATACCAAGGGCATCCATGGATATGAAAATTTAAGTTAAGAAAGACTAAAATATCTGAACGTGTACACCGTTATTGTTTTCTTTTCCCATGACTTGCCTATCATTTCTTTTTCTCTCTTTATTATTTTCATTAACAAAAATAAATTCAGATGTTAATGCACTACTGATTTTTTTTAAAATTCAAGTCACATCCTTTTTATTATAATTCATCTCTTTTCTGACTAGATTTAGACATTAGTCCTAAATGACCCCCCCCAAAAAAAAATGGGACTATAAATAAAAACTTTGAGCACCAAACCAGCATTTTTTTATTTCTTCCAGTATCTCTCTCCATTGATTTATACTTTCATAGTCAAATTTCACTCTCAAGATCTTTATTTTCTTTTTAAGTATATCCCACTTATTATTTTTGTCTCATCAAACCCTTACACTTCATTTTATTTAATTGCATATCAGCATTTTAACACCTTTTCAATCTTTTTTTCCAACCGCACTTATCTATCGCTTGTTTTTTGTTATGAATGAAATAATCTGCATGTCATACATATTAGAAATTTAACTCTTCCTTCTATCTTACTTCCCTCATTTCATACATGCAAGTCTGTATTACTGCATTCATTGTTAGCACAAAATAGACAAATACTCATCAGGCATTCCTGTTTTACTCCTTTCAGTACATACAGTGAATATAAAAAGTTTACACACCCCTGTTAAATTGCCAGGTTTTTGGAAAACTGAATGCTGCAATTAAATCAAAATGTGCTTCGACAAAGTATTAGTTTAAGGGTTTGCACACACAACAAAGTATTAGTTTAAGGGTGTGTGCACTTATGCAACCAGCATATTGTACATTTTTTGTTTTTTATATTTTTCCCCTAACACATTTGCTTGTTTTTCAATTGAATTGTACACATTAAAGGTGGGAAAAGTTTTGAAATGATTTATTGTGGTCTCATTTTTTATATTACAAAAATCTGGCATTTTAACAGTGGTGTGTAAACTTTTTGTATCCACTGTATTTTACCCATCCATAAATTTATCATAACCTGTATCCTTGAGTTTTCATAACATTTCTTTATTTAATATTTTTTCTATACCATAAGCTTTTAAAATTTGCCACAATGCTTCATAACTCACTGTAGCAATGGCTTTAGCTGTATAACATGGTATAAGTATTTTTCTTTAGGTATTATTTCTACTTCATTCATTATAATTTTATTCCTTTTACTTCACTTCCTGTTATATTATAAACCCCTTCAAATTCCATATTCCCTAGTATTATAGACCTCCATTTTTACATCCCTTCTTTCATTTGTTATATACATTTTACCACCCCACTCCACCATGTCCTTTTCTATTATGCCTTCCTTCACCTATTCATTAAATATAATACTTATAGCACTGATTCTTACTTTCTTTTATCATAGTCCTCTATTTTTTCTGTTCTTGTTGTTGTGTCTTTCGGCTTTTCCTGGTTAGGAGTAGTCACAGTGGAACTCCAGCCTGCTAATGACTGGCAGTAGATTTTTACGTGCCGAGTTGCCAGCCCTGACGCACAACCTTCAATGAAGGTACGCCCATTCACGCATGTCTCCACACAGACGACGCTTTATTTCTTCTGTTCTCATTTTCTGAAAATCTTTACTTTTTCAGATATTTTTCACTTTCCATTCTTCTTGCCCATCCATTCCCTCTTTCATGTTTTACCTACACATTTCTCTACCTCCTCCATAATATCTACTTGTTTGCATTTTATATATCCTTTATCTTTTAACATCCTTTCTTTCCTGTCAGAAAAAATCTTTGCTTACATATCATTTTACTTTTTCTTTTTTTCTTACATGTATTTCCCCTTATTTTGTCACTTCATTTTTTTCTCTCTCTATCTCTCTCTCTCTCATTTCTTGGGTCTATATTAGAACATCGAAGTTTCAAAACTTTGAATGTTCTAATAACGAACCCTATTTAACGAAAGCTGAAAATATCGAAGCAACAGAAAACCAAATATTTTCCTAGGGAAAGAATTCGGTTGTCTGCTTCTGTTGCGTCGGTATTTTTAGCGCTGTAGTGGAAAGTTACAGGCCAGGTTCAGGTAAGTGTGCGATTGAGTACGGATTATTGTAGTTAGGGTTAGGGTACAGGTTAGGTATGTGTGCGATTGTGTGGACGTGAGGGTTAGGGCGGGTTAGGTGAGTTAGGGTTAGGGTGCGGGTCAGGTAAGTGTACGATTGTGTGGACATGAGGGTTAGGGCGGGGTAGGTGAGTTAGGGTTAGGGCTCAGGAGAGGTGAGTGTGCGATAGTGATGGACCTTAGGGTTAAGGTTTGGATTAAGGTAAGTGGATAGTTAGTGGTGTGTGTATAGTTTAGTGTAGGGTTAGGTGTAAGATTTTAGGTGTATGTGTGTGGATTGCTGTTTGTTTGGTGTGCTTGTATTGTGTGTATGTGTTTTGGAACAGCAATTTTTTTTCCTAGGAAAAAAATTGCTGTTCTGTATGTTTGATGTTTTCAGCTATCTCTGAACAGGGTTCGATATTAGAACATTTGAAGTTTTGAAACTTTGATGTTCAAATATAGACCCTCATTTCTTTATATTTCATCTTATTTCTTTTGCCCAGTTCTGAAATGGCCTCATTGTCATATGACCTTTCCATAATTTTTATAATTTTTCCTCCTTTTTGTAATTTACAGTAAATCACTTTATCCCGTTCCCAACTTTATTATTTTTTTTTTATTTCCTTTGTTATTTGTCTTCCCCAATACTGGCCAGTACTGCTCTATGAGCTGAAAATGTTGCTATCTTTACTCCCCATTATTTTTCATACCTTTCACAGTTAACTGTATCATTCATTTTAGTTTTAAAACCTCCCCCTTTATTTTTCCAGTCTCTACTCTTTTCTACTTTTAAATCTCTGTACTTTAATTACCTTTATATCTTAACACTGTGTTATTTCTCTCTCTTTTCTTGAGGTACAATTAAAATCTCCTGCATCACTACTGACATTTACTGACACAATTGTTTTAATTTCCTCAAGCAACTTTCTCTGTCATATTGCTATTTATATAATATAGTAAACTCGATCATGTTTTATTTCCTACTGAAAAACAATTAGTCCCCCCCCCCATATAACCTGTATTCTATTCCTTTTTTTTGTTACATCTGGTATCTAGTATGCAAAACACATCCAGTTTATATTTTTTACATTATTCCACTACCACCAAGCCTCTTCCATCATTTCTAATGCTATTCCCATTTAATGCTAAAGTTGCTATACTATCCTTTTCCTTTTTTATAAGTGTTTGTCACCAACTTATTTTTCATAATCTTGGTCTTATCCTGTGCCTTTCTCCTTCATCCTATTCACTTTCTAAAAGTGTGAATATGTTTTCTTCCAGAATATTAATGACCCTGATTTTGTAATATTATTTCTTCTCTAACTACCTCTTCCCTCTAACATTTCTTCATTACCATTTCCTCAAATCAAATTATCTTTCAACATCTTCTGTACTAACATATTCTGTCTTTTTTCTCTGCTTTCCTCTTCATCTATTCTTTCCTTTTCTAATATGAGACAGTCAAACTAGAAGTGCCCACATTCACTACATTTTCTGAAAACCATCTTAGTTTTTTTCTGTATCTTTGTTTAACTTCTATACCCTTTTTCATGGGGACAGCTGAAACAGCATCCACTGATCTGTCAACTTTCATATTTAAAATCTTCTCTCCCTTTTTTTCTCTTATTTTTCCCCTTTCAAACCTAACCCCCAGCACATCAGTTTTGCTTCTGGTAAAATAAATCCATGCCATTCTTACCACATCTATGAAACCCTTATTTTTCACTTGTTTAACTGTAATCTTACCGCCCCTCACCAATTTTTTGTTCCAAAAACTTTCTTTTATCCAATTTTTTATTGTCTACTAAAGCCAGGCTATCTGTGTAGCTTAACATTAATAGTATATTTAGCCCTTGCTTAATTTCCTGTCTACCATCCTGTAATTCTCTACATTTGTATAACACAATGATCATCATCACAAATAACCACATGCTCAATGGGCTGTTGTGCTTTATCCATTTTCCCTGTCTTATTTTCCTACCCGTGCATTCACCATAACAGATGCACAAGAATTTTCATAAATTGTCCTCACTACCTTTAGTTTTTCTCCTATATCTGTCTTTTAAAATGTTGAACATTTCACCACAATCAATGCTCTCAAATACCTTGGTACCTCACATACTGTTACTTTTCATTCTCCTGCTCCCTTATCTCTACACTCCACCACTTCTTTAACCATCATTAGCATTTCATTTACTTTTTTCCCTCTAACCCTATACACCCCTTCATTCAGGCCTTCCTTCATGACAATTGTCCTCACTACTTTAGTTTTTCTCCTATATCTGTCTTTTAAAATGTTCAACATTTCACCACAATCAATTCTCTCAAATAACTTGGTACCTCACATACTGTTACTTTTCATTCTCTTGCTCCCTTATCTCTACACTCCACCACTTCTTTAACCATCATTAGCATTTAATTTACTTTTTCCCTCTAACCCTATACACCCCTTCATTCAGGCCTTCCTTCATGACATCTATCATTCTTTAATGAATAATCTTTATTTTATAGTCAATAATTCCCAATGTAAATGGTCTCCACTTTATATCTTCTTTCCCATTTTTTATATAAATTTTGATACTTACATATTATCGCAACCAGATTTGTAACATAGTGTAATTGATAATGTTATCTCGGAACGAGTTTATCTGTTCTGAAAAATGGACTGCGTTCCTCATGTACTTTTTCCATCCTCATTATCTTAACATTGGAATTGAGGCCCGCAATCCCCCAACCCATGTCGGGTAATTGTGGAGCATGGGGAACTTGCTTTTGCACTGATCAGATTGTATAGTGCTAGACACTAGACACAGAGGAAGAATAATTGGCTAAACTCACTTTCATCCCTGTAATGTATGCTGATCTGTACAAAGTAATGTGCTTATTTACGTGTGTATTTTTAAAAATTTTCTTTTGGTGTGACTTTATCGATGGCTGAATTAAGGCATGCAATCTTTTTTTCTTTCGTGCACTGATGTCTTCTTTTTAAATTGTGTTTTTTTTATTTATACCACTGCAAGCCTCAGTAAGTCGCTTTGCCTAAAGACTGACAGACGTATTGCTTTTATGCCTTGGGATGATTTGTGTATTGCTGGTAACAGTTTTTCCTAAATGAGTATTCGGTAAGAGTTAAGAGAAACATAATGACATGTCACTGTGGAGCAATTTCTGCTTGTTTAACTACTAACTGCCGCTTTATTTCCTCTTCCCTCTTCTTTTTATTTTGCATTAAGTTACATCACTAAATGACGCTACCCAGGAAGAGGAATTTTACCATTATTCCTGTTCTTGTTTCAGAGCCAAAGTGATAACATACTGATTTGGGTTCACACACCCATTTGTAGTTTACAATAAGCTCGTTTTGAGATAGCATCACAAATTAGTCCAGGTTACACCACATTACCTAAATTTTATATCCCCTCATTACAAATCTCTTCCTCTTATACCTTCTTCAAGCCATACACTAAATATTTTGAGAAAAGAATCCTTTACATTACTTGACATTTCTTTATAAAAATACCCAAATCCATCTGGGCCTAGTATTTTTTGCCTTTCTTTATAGCATATTTTACTCCTAATTTTCTTTTTTCACTTTTTCCACTACTACCTTGTTGACCTGTCCCCTCCACTTGCATTTTTTTCCTCTGTACATACCTTTTAACTATAGCCATAATTTCCTTTTGTATATATTTTTACTGTCCTTTTTTTATCCTTTATTACATTAAATGTTCTCCCATATTTCAGTGTCATAGCTAAAACTGGAAAACTTTTTTCTCACTTTCAAATAATTTTTCCTAAATATTCATTAACTTTTGCTTTTATAATAAAATAATTTTCATCTTACCCCTCAAGATAATATGGTCTCTGACAAATATAGCTATGCTATCACAGTTTCCATCAGGTCGAAATGAGTGGTCAGTGCAAACTCAAGCATTGAGAGAATGCTCTCTGGGCACTTAAATCAGGCTTCTGTAGCAAAATATGCAAGAATGTGCTCCAAAAGCAGGAGGGCCTCAAGATTTGGCAAAGTGGTGTTTAGACATCTAGCTTAAGTAGAGTCACCTTGATATTGTCTGTAAGTTTATTTGTTGTGGAAGTTAGGCTAGGAGGTTCATCAGCTGCCCCTTGCCATTTAAGAGACACATGGCAGCTCCAAAGGTAACTCTTTCAAAATATGGAGGTCCTGTACAGAAGGTGTGTTGAAGGTCAGTTTCATGGGGCATTTCCAACTACAAGAGGAAGGGGACAAGGGAGTTGAAGAGGTTGGGTGTCACTACTGGAGTTGAAAGAAGAAGTGCAAATGCAAATGAATTCTGGAAGTGCAGAGGAAAATGCTGTTTATAATCTTTCATATATGATTTTTTCACCTGAACAATTTCAATAGCTAACAAAAGGCTTTTCTTTTGTTTCTGTGAAAAGAGCAGATTTAACCAGAACTATAATAGGCTTGAAATTATATGTCCATAAACTAACTAAACTTGTAATTTATTTTGAATGGGTTACAAATATCTGAAGTTACATTAATAAAGCATTTTATTTATAACTCCCCAGTTTTATTTACTTTACAAAATGTTTATTCCTCTTTGAGAGAGAATTGGTGGACCTTTCCTCCAAAACAAGAATGAATAATACATTTTATATTTTGAGGCACGGGTAAGAGAGTTCTTAATGGATCTTAAAGAAAATAAAAAATCCGAGACTCATGAAGGCCATCAAGGGAGGGGCTATGGTCATTATGATACCACAAAAGTACATATATTCATGCTATATAAAATGTGTAAGGAAGAGATCAGGAAGGTTATGAGCTATATCAAAAATGCTTATATACCGAAAAAGTATTGTGTTTGCTTGCTCGAGTATATTGATACTAAATTATGCTTTTATGTGTGTGAAGTGACTCAAAATGTATGTTATTTGATGTACCTAAGTTGCATAAACAGGGGTGTCCATTAACTGTTAGGCTGAGGTCCTTATTTTTTGGACAGCATTCTTAATCCAGTATGCAAATAGTTATATTTGAGATTCATGGATTATTTAGATCAACTTAATGGGTATAATTTTATTGGAGAAGAGACAATATGATGGTTACATTAGATATTAAATCACATTTCATTTGTGCCCCCATTGATTCGTGTGTTTAGTATGCTAGGATGTTTTTTGCACATTATTATACTCTGGCTACTAATTAAGTTTGTTCACTTTTTGAACTTTTTTGGAAAAATATGTTGAATTAAATAGAAATGTATTGACAAATAAAAGGAGTAGCCACGGAGACTCTGGAGGACAAATCTAATTTAGGGATGGTAGAATTTATAGATTTTTGGAGAACTTTTTTGTTTTGCTTTTTGGTTGTATGATATATTACTGGAGATTTGTGGATGACCTCTTTTGTATTGAAGGGTACCACTGAGGATTGTGATTTATTTGTAGAGTCAATTAATAAAGCTACATTTTTTTTACATTTTTCATTTCAGGACTAAGGGTGAGATGATTATCTTTAGATGTTGACATTTATATGAATATTACTGAAACGTTCCAAAGTAAACTTTATCATAAAGACACTTGTTAAAGGTTTCCTGCACTGTAATAGTCCAGGATTTATGGAGAAAAATATACCAAGGAGTTAATTCAAACATCTAGACTTGCCTCTGAGAATAGTAATTTTTGAAAATAGGTGGATATAGGTTCGTAGGTTGGTACTAGGCTATCGGCCCTAAGGCCTATGCAAGCCTAGCCATAACAATTCCCTGGAAATTTTTTCCCGCAATATTTACTTCTCTGGGCTCCTGTCTAGCAGGGCGACTGACATGATCCTCGGGGTGAATTTCCTATCTCCCATCCAATCAAGGTTCCTTTTGAAGAGGGACAATGAGGTGCTCTGCTTGACACGTATGGGCAGTCTATTCCAGAGTATGGGGAGTCTCTGGGTAAGGAACCTATCCCTCCAGCATGTTCTGTTCATTGTGATGATAAGGTTTAGATCCCTGGAGCGTGTGGCTCTGAGGGATTGGGATTTCTTTAAGTGGAGCATGTCTAACAGCTCACGGGTTGACATGGCCTTGTATGTTAAGCAGAGATCTCCTCTGAGTAGACGATATGCCACAGAGTATAGCTGGAGTTTTTTTAGACGGTCAGCATATGGCATCTGCTTTAGGCCTGGGATTCTTTTAGTGAGGTATTTCTGTGGCCTTTCCAGCTGTTGCAGATGTCTTGTGAGGTACATACCAAATGGAGCATTATACTCTATAATGGGTCTAATGAGGGATGAGTACATATGGCATCTGCTTTAGGCCTGGGATTCTTTTAGTGAGGTATTTCTGTGGCCTTTCCAGCTGTTGCAGATGTCTTGTGAGGTACATACCAAATGGAGCATTATACTCTATAATGGGTCTAATGAGGGATGAGTACAGTGGGACAATGACCTCCTTTTTTCTGGATGAAAAGCCCTTAGTGATGAGGTGTGCCACGTAGAAGGATTTCCTGACTGTTGTGGTGATGTGGTTATCGAAAGTGAGACCACTGTCCACTTGTGTCCCTAAGTCTCTCATCACACTTTCGATGTTTAGTGTCCTGCCACCTATGTGGTAGTTCATGGGTACATGTTTTTTTCCAAAGGGGATGACTATACATTTCTTGGCATTAAGCTTGAGCCCATGGCTCTGGCACCAGGCATCTGTTTCTGTAAGGCCCTTTTGTAGAATATCCACATCATTTGGGGATTCAATAATGGCTCCCAGTTTGCAGTCATCTGCAAACTTTGTTAGCCATAGACCCTTACTGTTGGCCTGTACTTCAGGGAAGTAGATGCCAAACAAGAGTGGTCCCAGGACTGAACCCTGAGGTACTCCACTTGTCACTTGTCTGGAGCTGGATTTGGAGTCGGCTACTTTTACAGTCTGGATTCTGTCAGTAAGCTAGTTGGCAACCCATCAAGTGACATAGGGATATTATACATAGAATGTTGGAAGACAGGGGGTATGAACACAAATTGTATATCATAAAAGAATTTCCATCTATTCTAAGGAATGAGTTAATACTTAACTAAAAAAACAGAAAAGAAAATAAATGTGTGACAGAGGGTTGGAAATGACAGTTGATAGTTGTAACATTTTAAAAGAGAACTCTGATATGATTTCAGTAATAAGCAATCAACCTTTTTCTGTTTTTCTAGAAGAGAATTTATTTATAAAGTCTGTTACAGAAGGATAATATACAGTAAAAGTATCTTATGAACAGCTAACAAAAAGAAGGGAACTTAAAAGTATGGGCAGTGCAGTGATATTAATGAAGGATGTTAGGTTAGGTATAAATTGGTTTCAAATCAGTTTGAATAAGGGTCTACCAACACTAAGTAATACTGATTGTTCCACTCAAAAATATCATTTGCTATTTTTGAACAAGGTAGTTCAGGAACTTAACTTAGCTGAAGTGGTTCTTTTTGCAAATGTGGTTGAGTACTATTGCATACTGAACAAGAAGAAAGTACATTATTAGTATCTTTTGCTAGAGAAGGCCAAAATAAAAGTCCTCTTGCCCTTCTTTTGGTAGATTCGGAACCTGGGTGACCACAATGCAAAATCTGGATATAGTCACATTGCAAGGAAACAGGAACAACAATTTTAAGACCTTTGAAAATAACGCCATCTTCCATCAACATCTCATCTCTGTAAGGAAAATAAGTTAGCACTTCAGGTGGTACACTAGATTGCTTTGACGACCATCCAACATTAGTTCTAACCAAGACCATGTAACATTTTTGAGCAATAGGTCTCTCAAAGGTGCTGTCAACTCACTGAAGTCTGGCATAAACTTGCCTAAATAGTTGACCATACCAAGAAAACGTTGTAGAGCCTGAACGTTATCCAGTGCTGGCATCTCAAGAATAGCTGCTTACTTGAATGAGTTTAGTCGCAAGCCAGTGCTAGTAAATTACCTACATATGTAACTTCTGGTAGTCTAAATTTGTACTTCAGAGGACTGAGCTTCAAGTTCACTTCACGTGATTTATCTAGAACTTACTTAAGGTTTATGTCATGCTCTGCTTCACCATTGCCTCCAACCAGCAAAAAATGATGTGGGTGGCCTAATGGTTAAGGTGTTTGCCTTACAAACACAAGGTGCAGGGTTTGAGTCTCACAAGGGATAATTGGCTAGGCTTAAAATGGCTCGCAAGGGCAGTTAGCCTAGTACAAAGTTAGACCTGTCTATGTCAAACAGAGCTCCTCATTAACACTCTTCAAGAAAAATCTTGATGATTGGATGGGTAACAGGAAATTCACCCCGGGGATCACTTCTGTGGTTCTGCTTGACAGGGGCACAGGAAAATAATTTTCTTGGGTGGCGAAAGCCAGGGTACCTTTTTGGTTAGACTTGTATAGGCCCTAGGGCCAGTAGCCTAGTACCTACCTATGAACCTATCTACTATTACAGCACAAGCATAACCCAAACAAATTTGCTCCATTGCACACTGAAAGACTTCACTTTAGGAATTTATTCCAAATGGCATCTTAAGGAATCTATATCTTCCAAATGGGGTATTGAAAGTAGTCAGCAGTAAAGATTTGCGATCAAGCATGAGTTGCCAAAATAAACTTTTTGCATCCAAGACAGAAACAGTGCCATTTGGTATTAGGGCTGTGACTTCCTCCAGTATACGCATAGGGTGATGTGGTCTCTTTAATGCTTTGTTCAAATCTCTTGGGTCAATGCATATTCTGATTTCGTCTGAGCCTTTTTTGTGGGCTGCTACCATGGATGACACCCATTCAGTTGGTTCTGTAACTGGACAAATTATACCTTGCAGCACCATTTTATCCAACTGAGCTTTGGCTTTATTCTGCATAGCTATCAGAACTTTTCTTGCCAGTCTGTCCACTGGACTGACCTCTGGGTCTAACTTCATAGAATACACAACTGGAAGTTTGCCTAACTTATCAACTAAAATATCTGAGAAAATATCTTCAGTAAAATTGAAACTGGGATATCTTATATGTTATATGATGATCTTCTTGGTAAAGGAAAGCAGATTCATTCTTGAACTGTCTCTGAGACCCAACAATGACTGCACAGGTCTTCAGACTACATAGAATAGTAAGCTGTAGCAGTTCCTAGCCAAACAACATGAAAGCACTACTGAGCCCTCGGTTTTAATTTCTTCACCTCAACAAGCAACAACTTTTGCAAAACTGGCCACATTAAGTTGCTCACCACCTTTCACCTTAGCAAATGTGTCTGCTGATATAACATTATACACACATCAGGATTGAGGCTTAATAACTTTAACTTAGATAAACTTATAAACAATCTAGCTATCACACTCATACATGCTCACTCTGGCTGCACTCTCAAAATGGTACTGAAGCTAGCATGTGCTTACTATTTATATGCACGTGCCATCCGTGAAACACTTAAAGGTACAACACACACACACACACACACACACACACACACACACACACACACACACACACACACACACACACACACACTATTCTACAATACTGAAGTGCTTATGTTAGCCAGTTAATAATGTTATTTTAACAGTTATGCAATGTTGCTAACTCTGGAAATCCATGAGTTTTATTCACTAAGTGGATCAACAACAAATCAGTTCTGGCTAATGTTAGAATTGTTATCTTTTATAAACCAATTTAATTTTAATATAGAAGGAAAATTTTGGAAGAACACTTTTGGGGCATGACTGCAGAAAACTCTGATACTGTCAAGGTCAACTCCTACATTCACATGTTCTTATTTTGGTTCTGCCTTCCTTAGGTAGAATAGATGTTTCTAACTGATTCTATATGCTGAGTTTACAATGACTTTTCAGATGTATCATATTTTGCCATTGATTTGCCATGGCATAAATATTTAATTTACTCTTTAGGGTGGGGAAAAAGAACTAAAAGCTTTGGGCAGAAACATTTATACAGTGCTGGACAGAGTATAATCTAAGCAGTGGCTGTTTTATAATACCAGTATATTTTAAGTCTGCTTTTTAATATCGGAAGTAGACTTGAATCTATCTCTCAGCCCTGTATACCAGAGTTAAAGCACATTGTCTTGCTGTTCCCACTTATGAATGTTGAGGCTAATCTCAGATGAAAATATTTCATTGCATTTATTCTATGATCAGAGTCTGAATATGCATACAAATCTTATGAAAAAAATGCATTAGCTGTGACTAAACGTTGTGTTTTTAGTGGCATATATTCCATCTGTGCAGTATGTGTAAAGATAATGCTATGCCTTTCTCTAGAAAGTGCATGCACTCCAGAAATTGTTCGCAATGTAGAATATGCACTTTGGAGTATATCTACCCAGTCTGGGATTTGTTATCCATTGTACAGGGATAAATGAGAAGTGTACATGTATCAGTAAATTGCCACAGAATAAAATTAATTGATACCACTACTCTGATTACAAAAGGAAGAGGAAGTTGAAATGCTAGAGCAGCAAGCATAACCATTCTAAAACTACCAGATTCTGCACATGCGACACCACAGTGTTGCTTGATATTATTGAGATTGTCAGACATTAGGGTAGGGAAAGGTCTTTCAGTGCCTACACTCTGAAACAGGAAACATTTGATGTAACATTTAAACCATCTGCATGCTCAATGGTTGCATTTTCTGAAATATGCTGTTAACAAGCTGCTTTTTGTAGAGGAAGGTTTGATTCCCTCAACCTCTCCTTTGCCTTCTGCATGGCTGTAGTCATGTAACCAGAACAAGCTTCTGGGCTGAATCCATAAATGTTAATGTAGAATGATATCCTACCTCCGTTAACTATAAATAGGATTTGGACTCCAGTATTCAATAAATTTACATCACCACTGAGAAGTTCCCAAAATTTTACACAAAAACAAATAATTCTAATGCAAATGAGCTTTGTGAAATAATAGTCTTTTGGCCAGACTGCATAATTAACCTTAGCTTGCAAAAGCAGTAAGGAACTTTTACTACTATATTGTTCCTCTCATTTGAGGTGGTAGTAACATGTTTCCTTGTGACTTTAGTTTCTTGGGGAGGGGGTGGTGCAAGAGCCCTTCTTATGGTACATCCTCAAACCTTAGCATAGGCATTGGACAGAATCTACATGTAGTCATGTCAAACTAGGCCATTTTGCAAAGTAAGTGTCTTGAGGAATGCACTATATAACTATTTAAAAATATTAAATATTTTTGAACAAAAAAGTCACAAATGCATCCTACCAAACAAGGCTGTGTATTTTTTTTTTTTATCTTGTACAATTAAGAAAGTTACCCTGGTCATGCTAAAATGTGCACACTGTATCATGGGAATGTGTGAATTCTGTTGTCACAAAACTCACACTTTCAGGACAGGTTGCTGTAATTGCATAAATATCTGGGGTCCATGAAACAGTGACTAGTTGGCATGGTTGTTCCAAATTCTACCACTAATCTGATTTGCATAATTCCTTGTTTAGAAATTTTACTGTAAAAGTTTCTTTTTTTTTTGTAAAATTATTATAGGAGCATATTAACACAGAATATGGAATGAAGAATACCATTCCATCCTATCAAGCTCTGCAGTGCACATATGCACCTATGGTTACACTCTTACAGGAGGCAACTAGATCATCTTTAAGCCAAGAATAGGGATGCTTTTGAAAATCTGCCTATGTGAGGTAATTTTGACATTTACATATCACATAGGTGATAGAAGTACAGGTGCTGGGGCAGTCTACCATATTCATCTGTCTGAACTGTATCATTGACCATGAAACACATTTGCTATAGTGCCTAATCTGCTCTTTCTGAAACTGCTACAAATTCAATTTGTTCTTTTTTTTTTTATTTTGCAAGATGCTTTAAATCGGATATGAGTATTTGTTAGTGTCAGTAGTATAACCTTTAACAGGAGGAATCAGAAAACATTTCTGTCTACAGAAAATGTTGCTCCTTACCTTTTATCAAAATAGGTCAAATGCATGCCACTTCAGGGAAGCAGTATTTGAAAAAAAATAATCATTAATCCATTCCTAACATACACAGCTTGATTATGGGATGACTGCAGTTTATGAACATCAGGGGGTCACAATTTTTACAGATAAAATTTTTCACTGCTGTCTTGGCCTGCTGTGAAATAACTGCATGCATCAGTTCAGACGCCTGAGAATCTGATGTCTCTCAGAGAATTTAATCCCAAAGAGTTATGCAATGTATCAACTTTTGCTGTTTCACAAATGAAAGTATCATGGCTATAATTCTCTTTCTGATTACAGTACTTTCGACAGCAGGATATAGCAGAGGATTGAAAAAGCATAGCACCATATGCCTTTTGGAAATCTGTAACTAACCCAAACCAAAAGTTCACTCACAGCTAAATAGACTTGGAAACTGCTTTGAGAAACACTGACATTGTTCTTGCAACATCTACCAAACAACATTCCTCATGTCTTAGAAGTGAAATTGGAATAAGCAGTCATTTTAGGAAACTATGAAGTACCAGCGCAGCATTTTCATTTACTAAGTTTCAAGCCTATTTCTCTAAACACTTTTTTGAAAAAAAAAACTTTTTTATCTACTTAATACTACGACATATAATTGAGAGCTATACATCTAAATAAATAACCTTTATAAGCAGAAAGATGACTCATTACATAACTAGACTTGAATTGTAGTGCCGTCTAATATCACTAGTTTGTTCTGTTCAGCTCTAGTCACCTGAAGACAATGGCAAGTCTGTCTTCATAACATTATGGGAACAGTTTGTGTAGTTTGTTGTCATAGCTGTTTTTCAGTGGCACCCTTGTATGGCACTACACTTACCAAAGTTAGTTTGTTTGTTGCTACCCCAGTTGCTTTTAATCTTCTGTTCTTTATGTAGATTTACTTCTCTAAGGCTGTCAGACTTTATTTCACAAAGTATGCACTCTGTTTTGCCACAAATGGAAAAAAAGACAACAGATGAAATGTGCCATTCTTTTGAAGGCTGTTTTCCCTCAAAAACATTCACAGCCACTCTTATTTTCATAATCCAGATTGCACTTTCCCACTGCTCTATTTTTTCCTGTTGGCTATTATCTGTTTTCCAACAGCTGAAGAAATATGATGGGTAATGAATAGCGCTGTACCTATTACAGACTGCTTCTTACCAAAATATTTAATGTTCTTAAAGCACTCTGAGATAATTACTTGTACAACTTGTGTGCTGTTACTATAGACCTGGATCTTGTTACACAACACAATACAAACATTGTTTCTATTTGCTGTAGTAATGGAGAGATTAAATAGTCTCTGTTTCATTTTACATTTCATAAATTTATATATATAAATAGTTGACATTTTTCATTTTACTAGTTAAGCTGTGGGCTGCTGCATACAGCAGTCTTGCAGTTATATTTTTTATGCTGCCCAACTTTCTGAAATCCTTTAGTAGTAGTATATGATGACAAGGCATCACTCGTCTTGTAGCATTTCACACTTTTTCTTCTACCCCTTTAAGGTAAGAACATCGTGGTCCTCCCCCCTATCTATAAGGGTAAACTATAAGAACACATGCTATTTTATTTGCTTTTTTCTAGGACACCTTTTATACTTCTGCAAATGTGACCTCTAAAATTCAACACATTTCACAGGATAAAGTTTTAGTAATGGTGTTAAATACCCATAGAGGGGTAAATTCTAAATGTACTGCTGACATTTATGTGTGCACAAGGTTGTGCTTTGTGCACTGTTAGCTGGTTGATACAGTATCAGGTCAGTGGCTGTGCTCAATGCATTGCACATACTGTAGTGCAATGGCATGTCCCATATAGGGCCCCTATGAAGTTTATACATTTTAGCTACAGCCTAACCAAGGGGATGCATATTATCCAGCACCAGCTCATGAAAAATCTCTGCAACCTTTTCTAATTTCAACATTAAGCAGGAGACAATTTACCACTGTATGAGACTATTGTGGAGCCCTAGGTTCTGTTAGTATTCCTCCCTATGGTATATTTACCTCTGTGTGAGCAAATACTCTGTGTTGGGATCTACTACTGCTGCTCCCATGGGAACATAACCCCTGCATAATGAGACTGTTGGGCACAAAACTGTGATACTAGTACTTTCCTGGTACATTTTCCCCTTTTAATTTTCGGTTTCTAATACCACGATGGGAATGGAACCCATTCGTAAGTCAAAGTATGATTAAAGTTCATGAAATTACTTTTGTTTCACTCTTTGATGTTAAACAAATCCAAGCAAACAGCAATACAAAATATCAAAAAAATACACTCAGGAGGCAGTCACTGGAAACAAACTCCAACTTTTAATGGTGCTTCTGATACCTTGGCAAACAGCCTTCAAGGAATAACATAAGCTACCCACCATTCCCATTTTATGTCAAACTGCTCCAATTAAACAATCTTCTCATCCCCCAATAATCTACTACAAGAACCTGCTTAAACAAACATACCCTTAAAAAAGGGAAAAATATTTTTCCATATACAATGTCACAAAACATGATATATACAATATTATAACTTATACATTTAAATTCACATCCAGATTCATACTTTTAGGTTTTAAAGTATTATAATTTAGAATGAACCTGCTTTCCATGTTTAACAAACCAGCTAAAAAATCCCCACTCCTAGCAAGAAAAGGCATAGCCAATACAGAAGAAACTAACATCAGAACCCCCATGTGCATTAATAAAGTGTTCAGCTACTGGGCTATCCAAATTCCTATTTCTAATATGTCCCAGATGTTCAAGAATTCTAACTTTTACCATATGTTTTGTCTGCCCAACATACCACCTCACAGGAGTAAACCCACACCCTACAATATAAGCCACCCCACAAGAAACACATGAAAACCTTCCCATGGAACGAAATAATTTGCCATTCATTTTTCTACCTGAAATGTTCTTAATCCTAAAACATACTTTATATCTTCCACAAGGGAAGGAACTCCTATTAGCCCCTTGAAAAGAAACCTTCTTAAAACCTAACAACTCCCTTAAATTTAAATACCTCTAATAAGAAAATGTAACATGTGAAGGGAACAAATGCTTTAGTTGCTCATCTTCACATACCACTGGCCACACATCTTTCACTGACCTCCTCAAAATATCAGAAAATGAGGAAAATCTGGTAACAAAAAACAATACTTTACCCTGCCTATCAGTTTCCTGATCTGAATGATACCTTTTGAAACCATCATAACTAATATGTCTCCTACCCCAGCTACTGTCCCCCATGTTTAACACACTATCCTTAGCTTTTTTCAGACTTACACTAGAATAACCCCTTTGCAACAATTTCCATTCCACTTTCATGAACTCTTCTTCCGCCAAATTCTTATCAGAAGTATTCTCATAAATCCTTTTAAATTCATCCATAGGCAATGCGTCCATAAGATGTGATGGGTGCATGCTACTGGCCTGTAGACTTCACATGGCATTTATGTTCTTCCTTAACATAAAATTCCACATCCAGAAATTGTATATTCATTCTATCCACAGTAAAAGTAAACTGCAACCCCAATTCATTCTGGTTTAATTGATCAATAAATGCAGAAAACTCATCCAAATTCCCCTACATATAAAAATTAAATCATCAATGTAATGCTTAAATAAAATAACATTATTTGCAAAAAATTCTGTAGAATAAATAAATCTATTCTCAAAACAGGCCATAAGAATAATAGCATAGCTGGGGGCAAAAGAAGCTCCCACCATTGTGCCTTCTTTTTGCAAAAAATAATCACCCCGAAAACAAAAATAATTATGCATTAAACACAATTCCAATACTTGCACCAGAAAGGCTGTACATGGTCCCTCCCCTAACATCCAAAGAACTGCTTCTATTCCCCACCTTCTTTTAATATTAGTGTATAAAGCTTTAAAATCTACTGTAGCCCAGTAAAAATCTTTACACCACTGAATTTTCTTCACTTTTTGACAAATATCAGCAGTGCACTTAATATGGGAAGGAATTTTAGATAGAAAGTTATTTAAATGAAAATCCCAAAAAATCCCAATATTTGGCATGAATAACTGTACAACCGCCACAATTGGTCTACCAGGAGGGTCATTTAAATTCTTGTGCACTTTAGGGATGACATAAAAAATAGGGTCTTTGGGATGTTTAACATACAACTTACTTACATCTCTTTCTGTGAAAAAAAACAAGTCTTTCCCCTTTATCCAAAATTTCTCTTAACTGACATTTGTAATGTTTCCTGGAGTTGTTTGCCAATTTTTCATATTCTGGACAAGCTAACAAATCAAACACCATTTTATCATACTTCACTTTGGAAAACAACACCCAGTTACCCCCTTTGTCAGCCTGACAAAATGTAACATCACATTCTGAACTTCTACATGACTTTAAAGTGTCCCATTCACCCTTAGATAAGTTATACACTTTTTCTAGATCTAACAAACTTATGGTATTCAAGTTCCATTTTTTTTTACATAATACCCTTTTAAAACTTTGAACAATGTTAGAACATTTAGAGAGAATGAAAGTACTAGAATAAGAAAAATGAGGCACCTTTAATTTCCCATAACCAGTAAAATAACTTACTTCCCCTTCACCTTCATTTTCAGAAAAAAATATTTACCAATTCATTTTCATCTTTAGACATGTCAAGCAATGAATCTTCAGTATCAAACATTTCAGTATTATCAGTTTCAACAAGTGCTTGTTTTCCTTCAAAATACACTCATAAATATAATTTTCTACAAAACTTTTTAATGTCCAAAATAACATCTGCCAAAAATGGAAAACACATAGGAACAAACTTGCTTCCCTTTATCAGCAAATGTTCAAGGTCTTTAGTAGTGGTGGCATTTGACATGTTTATAATATGCAGCTGACCAGGCATATGTACCCAATTTACTTCATTTTTACTGCAAAAATGAACATCAGTCACAGTTTGTTTATCAAAGTACTTACTATACGCCACCCAAGATATGCCCACAGTAGCTTCATCACTAAATCACCAAAAACTTCATTTTCACTATTTTCTCCTACTCCCACAATTTTTCCAACTCTGGTCTCTCTCCTTGGACTGAAAATCCTTCTGCAGTAATTGTCCCATCTCATTTAGTTGCCTAATGTCCTCAAATGAAACATTCTTCTTCCCAGCCCGCATTTCAGATCCAGATAAGATTGAAGAATCATGTGATGTAACAACCTATCCCCAGTGACTCTGGTGATAGCTCGCCTTATTCTTCCTGGTTTTCGTTGCCATAGGAATATATGATCTTTACCAAAGTCCATTATATCACGGTTGAGTTCCTTTTTCTTTCGATCCACAACCTCCTTCTCAAGTTTAACCAGACAGGCTTTAATGCCCTTCATACACTCAAAGAGCTGTTCAGCTGTTTCCTTGGCCAACACCTCCTGTAACTCCTCAGTGTTACTACAAACCTTCTCATACTGTCTGTGGTTCCTTTTGACGAAAATTTTCAGCCAAGATAAAAGTGAGTATAAACTTGCTTCCACTCCTCCAGTAAATCAGCCTCGTATCAATAATGTTGTAGGCAGGTCCTAAGTCAAAGTATGATTAAAGTTCATGAAATTACTATTGTTTCACTCTTTGATGTTAAACAAATCCAAGCACACAGCAATACAAAATATCAAAAAAATACACTCAGGAGGCAGTCAGTGATAACAAACTCCAACTTTTAATGGTGCTTCTGATACCTTGGCAAACAGCCTTCAAGGAATAACATAAGCTACCCACCATTCCCATTTTATGTCAAACTGCTCCAATTAAACAATCTTCTCATCCCCCAATAATCTACTACAAGAACCTGCTTAAACAAACATACCCTTAAAAAAGGGAAAATATTTTTCCATATACAATGTCACAAAACATGATATATACAATATTATAACTTATACATTTAAATTCACATCCAGATTCATACTTTTAGGTTTTAAAGTATTATAATTTAGAATGAACCTGCTTTCCATGTTTAACAAACCAGCTAAAAAAATCCCCACTCCTAGCAAGAAAAGGCGTAGCCAATACAGAAAAAACTAACATCAGAACCCCCATGTGCATTAATAAAGTGTTCAGCTACTGGGCTATCCAAATTCCTATTTCTAATATGTCCCAGATGTTCAAGAATTCTAACTTTTACCATATGTTTTGTCTGCCCAACATACCATCTCACAGGAGTAAACCCACACCCTACAATATAAGCCACCCCACAAGAAACACATGAAAACCTTTCCATGGAACGAAATAATTTGCCATTCATTTTTCTACCTGAAATGTTCTTAATCCTAAAACATACTTTATATCTTCCACAAGGGAAGGAACTCCTATTAGCCCCTTGGAAAGAAACCTTCTTAAAACCTAACAACTCCCTTAAATTTAAATACCTCTAATAAGAAAATGTAACATGTGAAGGGAACAAATGCTTTAGTTGCTCATCTTCACATACCACTGGCCACACATCTTTCACTGACCTCCTCAAAATATCAGAAAATGAGGAAAATCTGGTAACAAAAAGCAATACTTTACCCTGCCTATCAGTTTCCTGATCTGAATGATACCTTTTGAAACCATCATAACTAATATGTCTCCTACCGCAGCTACTGTCCCCCATGTTTAACACACTATCCTTAGCTTTTTTCAGACTTACACTAGAATAACCCCTTTGCAACAATTTCCATTCCACCTTCATGAACTCTTCTTCCGCCAAATTCTTATCAGAAGTATTCTCATAAATCCTTTTAAATTCACCCATAGGCAATGCGTCCATAAGATGTGATGGGTGCATGCTACTGGCCTGCAGACTTCACATGGCATTTATATTCTTCCTTAACATAAAATTCTACATCCAGAAATTGTATATTCATTCTATCCACAGTAAAAGTAAACTGCAACCCCACTTCATTCTGGTTTAACTGATCAATAAATGCAGAAAACTCATCCACATTCCCCTACATATAAAAATTAAATCATCAATGTAATGCTTAAATAAAATAACATTATTTGCAAAAAATTCTGTAGAATAAATAAATCTATTCTCAAAACAGGCCATAAAAATAATAGCATAGCTGGGGGCAAAAGAAGCTCCCATCATTGTGCCTTCTTTTTGCAAAAAATAATCCCCCCAAAAACAAAAATAATTATGCATTAAATACAATTACAATACTTGCACCAGAAAGGCTGTACATGGTCCCTCCCCTAACATCCAAAGAACTGCTTCTATTCCCCACCTTCTTTTAATATTAGTGTATAAAGCTTTAAAATCTACTGTAGCCCAGTAAAAATCTTTACACCACTGAATTTTCTTCACTTTTTGACAAATATCAGCAGTGCACTTAATATAGGAAGGAATTTTAGATAGAAAGTTATTTAAATGAAAATCCAAAAAAATCCCAATATTTGGCATGAATGACTGTACAACAGCCACAATTGGTCTACCAGGAGGGTCATTTAAATTCTTGTGCACTTTAGGGATGGCATAAAAAAAAAGGTCTTTGGGATGTTTAACATACAACTTACTTACATCTCTCTCTGTGAAAAAAAAACAAGTCTTTCCCCTTTATCCAAAATTTCTCTTAACTGACATTTGTAATGTTTCCTGGAGTTGTTTGTCAATTGTTCATATTCTGGACAAGCTAACAAATCAAAAACCATTGTATTGTACTTCTCTTTGGAAAACAACACCCGGTTACCCCCTTTGTCAGCCTGACAAAATGTAACATCACATTCTGAACTTCTACATGACTTTAAAGTGTCCCATTCACCCTTAGATAAGTTATGCACTTTTCTAGATCTAACAAACTTATGGTATTCAAGTTCCATTTGTTTTACATAATACCCTATTAAAACTTTGAACAATGTTAGAACATTTAGGGAGAATGAAAGTACTAGAATAAGAAAAATGAGGCACCTTTAATTTCCCATAACCAGTAAAATAACTTACTTCCCCTTCACCTTCATTTTCAGAAAAAAATATTTACCAATTCATTTTCATCTTTAGACATGTCAAGCAATGAATCTTCAGTATCAAACATTTCAGTATTATCAGTTTCAACAAGTGCTTGTTTTCCTTCAAAATACACTCTTAAATATAATTTTCTACAAAACTTTTTAATGTCCAAAATAACATCTGCCAAAAATGGAAAACACATAGGAACAAACTTGCTTCCCTTTATCAGCAAATGTTCAAGGTCTTTAGTAGTGGTGGCATTTGACATGTTTATAATATGCAGCTGACCAGGCATATGTACCCAATTTATTTCATTTTTACTGCAAAAATGAACATCAGTCACAGTTTGTTTATCAAAGTACTTACTATACGCCACCCAAGATATGCCCACAGTAGCTTCATCACTAAATCACCAAAAACTTCATTTTCACTATTTTCTCCTACTCCCACAATTTTTCCAACTCTGGTCTCTCTCCTTGGACTGAAAATCCTTCTGCAGTAATTGTCCCATCTCATTTAGTTGCCTAATGTCCTCAAATGAAACATTCTTCTTCCCAGCCCGCATTTCAGATCCAGATAAGATTGAAGAATCATGTGATGTAACAACCTATCCCCAGTGACTCTGGTGATAGCTCTTCCTATTCTTCCTGGTTTTCGTTGCCATAGGAATATTTGATCTTTACCAAAGTCCATTATATCACGGTTGAGTTTCTTTTTCTTTCAATCCACAACCTCCTTCTCAAGCTTAACCAGACGGGCTTTAATGCCCTTCATACACTCAAAGAGTTGTTCAGCTGTTTCCTTGGCCAACACCTCCTGTAACTCCTCAGTGTTACTACAAACCTTCTCATACTGTCTGTGGTTCCTTTTGACCAAAATTTTCAGCCAAGATAAAAGTGAGTATAAACTTGCTTCCACTCCTCCAGTAAATCAGCCTCATATCAATAATGTTGTAGGCAGGTTGTTTATCTACACGGAGACCCCTAGGGGTAATATTCAATTCCAGATACTTGTCCAACAACATAGTATCATAGAATAAAGTCAGTTCCTTCACCATATATTTTTTTTAGCTGTTCAAAACGACTGTGAAAATATCCTAGATTTAAATCGTTGATCTTAGTCAGAAGGGATTTATTCATCACTCATAACGTTCCCAGTAACAATGGCTCCTGCAATTCATACGGAGTTAAATGTATTGGTAATCATACCTCTCAACCTGGAAACATCAAAAATCTGGACAAGGCCCATAAAAAATAGGTACAAATCTGTACACTGATTAACATCTAATTTGCATACATAATTATGTAACCCCACCCACTCCAATGGAATTGTGGGATACCAACTTTCGAACGGAAATTGAAGAACAGACAACCAAAACATGGCACCAGAGTCCCCCTGCAGCCATTCCAGTGTCCTGTTACCTGGCTATTTTGCCCCATTTACCATAAACACTAATGTATGCATACTGCTTCTACAATGATTTGAATTTTATTTTTACATTTTACAGCATAACAATGCAGAAACACTATAAGACATCATCTGGTAAACAAAGCAATACTGTCGCACAATGAAAATAGGCTTGACATTAAACTTTGCCCTTGAAACTCACATTCATTGAAACAGCATTGAAACCCACACCACATCCAAAGAAAATGCATCTGGCCAGTGGTGGATAAAGATTACCTTTGGGCTGTTTTCAAATCATTGGCCCCTTGCACACAAAACAAAAACAAACATGTGTTCTTTTCTTTATACACCTTCCTGACTTTATTAAATTATATTCCTTGTATAATACAACACACGTTAGAGCGCATTTTAAAAGTTATTGTTTAAAGTTGGGAAGATGGTCTAATGGTTAAAGTGTTTGCCTTGCAAGCACAAGGTGCAGGGTTTGAGTCTCACAAGGGATAATTGACTAGGGTTAGAATGGCTCGCAAAGGCAGTTAGCCTAGTACTAATCTATAATCTAAAAACATTTTACCAGTAATCTGTACTGTAGGCAATGAAACAAAACACATGAACCAATAATGACAAAACTGTCTAATTCAGAATTTTTCCATCATAAAAGTCTGCTTCCACACCCACACTATAAATAAAATGACAGTAGTTTAAGCCTTGGGCATCTTGCACAGCGTCTCACACTTATTTTCAATTTTTTTGGGGAGAGGGGGACAAAAGGTCAAAAACCAGGGATATATTTTAAACATTGCTTGTATAATTTTGTAAAGTTGCTAGAATAAAATGTTGTGCTACCATCATGCATTTCACTGGCAGGTTAATTTGAACCCAGGACTCTATGCACTACATTCAGAACATACCACTATCCCAAATCAGCAGCTGCCTGAAAAATAGGAAGACTGAAATGTAACAGCCATCATTTAGTGAATTCATTTCTCACTTCTCAACATAGCTCTTAATCTCAACACAAAAAACATGGACAAACAACAAAGCCAATAATGGGTGAATACAAATTCAGTTCTCACTTCTCACTCACCATATCTCTGAAGTGTTAGCACAAAAACAATAGGGGAATACAAATTGTGTGCTCACTTCTTATCATAGCTCTAAACTTAGCACAAAAAAAATGTTCTTACTTCTCATCATAGCTCTCTCAACTCTTAGAACAAAAAAAATCTTCTGGACAAAGCTCAGAACATAACTTTCAACTGTTAGAGAAAACAAATGTTGTCACTTCTCATCATACCTCTCAACTCACTCAGAAATGGTGGTGGCTAGGGATATTTTGTTTGAGCTTGAATACCTGTAGCCACCAAGTGTATTATATGGGGGCATTTTCACACACACAAAGACAGGCAGTGGTTTGTTTTGAAGTTTACATAGTTCATAGTTTCATAAGTAGGCTGTTGATCAGTATGTCCCTGTAAGTGCTTACCCTTCATTAAGAGCAAATGTTAACACTGAATGTCCTTTCCTATGTGGGACAGATGAGGTAGACCAGGAATTTATTAATAGTTAGGCACTCACTCATACAAGCTATATTTGAAGTGGGTAAAGGAGCTGCATTGTTTAGCATAAAGAGAAGCCTGTTCCAGAGGAGGAATTCTTTGAGACAGATATCTTTCCCTTCAATGTGATCAGTTTATATTGCAGTTGGGGTTTAGTTCTTTCAAGCAGGAGTCCATGGTGCTATTTGTTTTGCAAATACATTGGTTGACAAAAGGGAGTGGGTGAAATGGGACACTGTAGGCAATACTATATTTGATTTGTTTCAATAAAGTTTATTTTCAAAGCAGAATTTTTAATGTTTTCAAATCACCAGCATCACATTGTGATAAATTTTTGTTTGTCAAAAGTACAGAAATAACTTGAAAAAAAGAAAAAACATTTTTGCGATCGACCATGTCCACATCTGGGAAAAGAGCAGAGCGTATTGCTATTTATATTGAACATCTTATTAAAGATACCATAAAATATAAAACATTAATTTGATTTGATTTAGAAATTAAAATAGTGTTGTTCACTCTAGCAGAGTATTAGAAATATTCACTGTTAAGTTGTATTTAGACATTCCTTACCAGACCAGTATAGAATTGTTTGGTTTTCAATTACTGAAGAGTGGGGACTTACTGTCCAAAGGAAATTATTGTTATCCCTAATGGAATTAGTTTTGTCTTAGTATTTGTTGTGTGTTTGGTACATTATATATCAACAATTGACTGGAATAATGATAGGAACAATGACCTCCAATTTAACAAATTTGATCAAGAGTTATTAAAAGGAAAATTGCATATATGACACATACATATGATGTTATACTGCCCAATATGGTCCATATGCCACAAAGAATAGCAAATAAATGTCAGGACTTGGAGCATGTGCAGCTATGGCTCTCATTGTTGCTGTACACTTGAACATTGATCTTCGGGTATTTTTTGCTGAAATGTATTTATCACTAGCATTAACCTAAAACAGAAAATGCAGGTAGTTGTAAAATGAACGAATGAATGAAAGAAATTAATGTTTTTGCAAAGTCTCTTATTAAGTAAGGCTTTTATTTTTGTGCAAAAATGTTCTGTACCATTTTTGTGTTCTTCTAAAGTTTTACTCCATGGGCATTCACTGAAAAATGAACATCTCTCAACCCAGTTTCCAAAACTTAAATACAATGAAACAAATCTTAAAACAATTTCTGGCAATCAGAGAGGGGTCAAGTCTTGTTTACAATACAGCATCACCAGACTTGAGTAAGCAAAACGTAAATAAAATGCACCAAATCCTAAACAAATTCTAGCATGCACAGAGTGCTCAAATCCCTGCTATTTAAAACGTGAAATGCACCAAATCCTAAACAAATTCTAGCATGCACAGAGTGCTCAAATCCAGCTATTTAAAACATGAAATGCACCAAATCCTAAACAAATTCTAGCATACACAGAGTGTTCAAATCCTGCTATTTAAAAACAGAAATCTACAGAGAATGTGTTCTCCTTAATCATGTCCAAATGCCTGGGTTAGAATCACAAGGCCTTCAAAATCTTGAACCCCTTCTATGTTTTTGACTAAACAGGTTGCAAGTACACCCCCGTCTACACATTTTGCTTTGCTGCTCAGTCCACTACTGTGTGCAATAAAGAAAGCAGAGTAAAAGTACATAACTACAAAAATTACTTGCACACTATTTTCTGGTTGAAGAGTCAGCAAGCCTTCATTATATCAGCACTGGAGTGAAAATGAGGTAGCTTGAAAAGTGAACATAACTACCTAGTGCACAGAAAACATAATGAAAAAGTACATCATTACTTAAACATTTCAATTGTAACCACAAGACCATGAATGACCAACTCATATGCACAGAACAATCTATCATCGATGCAAATGAAATGGGCTAAACATATCTCCAAGCATGGACGTTTGCATGTTCAGTTCTTTGTGGCATCAAACAAGGTAGCAAAACAAAAGTTGCTAACAGAAATCCAGTCACACTACACTGCAGCAGCTTTCAGGTTAGAATATTAAATAAATATCAAAACAGACCTGTTCCTAGAATATTAAATAAATGTCAAAACAGACCTGTTCCTAGCACCAAAACAGAGTGCACTGCAGCACTGAAATCCTCAGCAGTGAACAGAATGATTCTGTTAACCTGTAGAAGACCCAGACCCTTACCTGTACACATGCCAATGAAGGACTTCAGCACAGAAATAAATAGGCTCCCAAAGGCCATCCTATTAGTAGTAGTGACAAAGGTGGTGTGTGATCATTGAAATGTTCTGTTTGCTCATTGAACAACCAATTACATACAATTTTTTACAAGTCAGCATATCAGTGTTTAAATAACTGTTAATTACAGCAGTTTTTAAACATCATGACAGCAGCAAAACTATACAGACTGATCCTTAATGGGAGCAGCTGTAAAGGACAACATATACCAAATTTATATTCTAGGGATTGACTGCATTAGGCCCACACATCACTCTTTCTCTCTCTCACACTCTTTACATATATATATATATATATATATATATATATATATATATATATATATATATAAAGAAACACTATTTTATACACACATATTATATATATATATATATATATATATATATATATACACATACATACACACACACACACACATACACACACGTATATTTTAATAACTATGCTATACGTGCACACATATGCAATTCATACTATACCATGAATAAATTCTTTGTATAAAAGCAGCTACATAACCTGATAATTATCTGCGCACATTCAGAAGGGAAGAATCACTTAAAATCTTAACTATAAACAAAATGCATTTGTAAACTGCACCTTTGGGTCTCAGTCTGGGTATGAAAAAGCCTACATAACAAACACCATTTTCAAGTAATAAAATGTACAACAGTAAAACATATGCCAGCAGCATGTTTGTTCGGTGCATTGACAAGCTTTGCTTATGCATTTGTATAACAGCTAAAAGCAGACAACAGCTACAGGTAGCAGCTATACTCAAAATAACACCCTACCTCTGAGCGTTACAAATCATAGCGCCGACCTTTTAAAATGATTGCAGAGTAGGTCTTCGCTTGAGTTATGATTTGCCAGACACTAATTTGCCAGAAAAAAAAAAACAGAATTTAATGAAAAAAGGAACACAAATATGAGGCAAAAATCTGGACATTCTGCAGAAATATGTACAGTTGAGAGGTATTGCATAGCTCTCAACCAATCGGGGACAAATCCAGAAATAACCAGGATCCTGGAACAATCAAGGACCCTTAAAATATTAGCACCATTCCATTATTCTACACACACACACACACACACACACACACACATACACACACACACACACACACACACACACACACACACACACGTCATTCCTTACCCTGAGTAGTGATTCCTCTGTTGCTGCTCGGTCGGCTCGGCCCTCTTCTGTTCCCCATGTTACTGCCATTAATCCTGGTCAGTCGGCTCAGCCCTCTTCTGTCCCCCATGTTGCTCTCATTAATCCTGGCTTGTTTCAGCGCTCCCAGCTCGGTAAACTGCTGTATCAGCTTGCATTCCCGCCGTTAACTTAATTCAGCCAGCCGGAAATGATGATGCGAGCTCCTTGAGCTCAATTCCAACTGGCTGGTAGCCTGACGGTGCTGACGTCATTGCGCATGTGATGACGTCAGCTCCGACAGCGTGAAAATTTAAAAAAACAAAGAAAAATCGGAAATGAAGGGGTGCCACTCGGGAATCGTGGCACCCCTTCATTTGGACCCCAAAACTCGGTAAAAACCGAGTAATTCGGAACAATTGGGAGGTATGTTGGTAATATATCCAAGTATGATTGTAAATTCTTTTTATAAGACCCATTGTTTCTACTACTACTGGAACTGAGCATTTTTCTTTTACATTGCCCTGGTTTCTGCCTGAAATTCCTGGTTTATTATGACTTTGTGCCTCTCTGTACATAAGTGACTGTAGACGCTGAGTGTAGCAATTTCAATGATCAATGCTACTTTTGTCTTCTTTTCATGGAGTACTATATCTGGTTTTCTCACATCTATTTTTTGAACTGTTGGTAATGAATAATCCCATATGATATAAACTTAATTTTCTATGATGCTTTATAGCTTGTTTCCAGTGTTTTTCAGCTACTTCAGTATTGTAATGTTTGCACAATCCCCAATGCAACAGTCTTGCCACATTATTATGCCTTTCAGTATACAGTCCTTTTGCTATTAGCATACCACAACCAGCAACAAGATGTGTGACTGCTTGCAGTTCTGTTTTACAAAACCTACATTTGTCTGTTTCTCCCATAATGTCAATGGACTTCATAATCCAATGTGTACGCAGCCCACTATCTTAGGCTGCCAATATTAACCTTTCATCTTTTGGTTTAAATTCACCTCTCCCTTAACCATTCCTGCATTCCATCTTGATTAACATGAGGCTGTTCCAAGAGTTATCTATACTTGCAACTATATCTATGCATTTTCCACATTTCTTGCCTTGCTATCTGAACTTTGACCTTATATTCTTACTTTTGTTTTTGGCACATTCATTGCTGCCTGAATCTACTTCTGGTTTGTTTTCCATTCTCACTTGACACCAACATGCTTCTGCTAAACTAAGCAGGGAAGTAATCTTTGTTTTGGGTCTTGAGGTCAGCAGATATGTATGCAATCCCAGAATTGCAGATCTGTGCATGTCATCCATTTTGAGGAGGCCCATACCTAATTCAGAATGGGGAATATATAATATTCGTATCCACTGATTTTTATAAATCATTTGATGAGCATGAAGCACGCATCTTGTTTTCCTGTCCAACCTATCCAACACCTTTTGGGGTCAGTCAGTCAGTCCAAAATTGCAAGTTAGGACAGGAAGAGCTGGTTTATAGCTTGGACTTTGCTCCCTAGATGTCAATGCTCTTTTCAGTATTTAAGTCTTCTAAAATATTCCTTACTAAGTTTTATTCACATTTGTTCATGTTTTATTATTGATCATTCATCATTTCCCAAATATGTATACATTCCCTCTTGCTCAGGTTGTTTTATATCACATTCCTGTCCCAAACTGATGTTTTCTTGGTGCTGCAGCTTTCCTGCTTTAAAGGTTGCTTTTGCGCATTCAAGACCAAATGACATTCTTATATTATCTGAAAAAGTTTTGACCACTTGCAGATGTGCTTACAGTTCATCTGATGAACTACACAGTTTTAAATCATAAGAAGATAAGTGTTTACACTTTGTTGCTTTCTGGGAGCCAAATTGTATCTGGGAGCCAAATTGTAGCTATGACTTAATCTGTTAAGTAGACAACTTAATGGGTTAATGGCAAGACAAAATAGCAGGGGAGACAGAGTTACCCTGAAATATCCACCTTTGGATCTTTATTCCTGAAATAATAACTTGTCCTTTATCATGGCTTAACTGCAAAGTGGTTTGCCACTGTTTCATGGTCATTGTAATGTAATCGGTCAGTGTAGGGTGTATCTTATACATTTTTAAGCACTTGTTTATCCATGAGTGTGATATACTGTCAAATGCTTTTTTGTAGTCTATCCATGCCATACTTAGATTCTTCCCCTTTTTACAGTTCTCCATTATGACTTTAACAACAAATGATCCATATGACTTTCTTTTATTACCCTCTTGTTCTATTGCCATTATTGAGTTTTATTCTAAATGAATAGGAATTCTGTCAGCATCGATTCCAGTGTATAGTTTAAACATCGTCTTAAGGAAAGTTATTGGTCTGTAGTTTTTAGGGTAGCTTACACGTTCAGTCTTAAGTAGGAGTATTTTTCCTATTGTTAACCAGGTTTCCCAATTAGGAGCTTTTCTTAACTTGGTTTCAATCTCTCTGGCTGTTGTGCCATCCCATTTCATTTGAACTTCTTAGGCATCCTTTTACTTCTTCTATCCATTTACCATCTTTATGTTCCACAGGATCTTCATAGATACTTATCCAAAATATATCTATTTCTTCTTTTTTGGTGGCATTTCAATTCCTTTTCCCTTGTTTTCCAATTCTCTATAAAACTTTTGGGTCATCAATAAATTGCTAATTTTGTAGTTTCCCTTTATATTTATCTGCATATCGTCTAGGTTTTTCTGACTGCGCTGATATTTGCAGTTTATTATTTGCTATAGTGCATGATAGATCCTGATCTGTTCTGATGCTGCTCATTGCTTTTATCACATCTATCTTTGAGTATTTTTGCTGATCTGTTCCCTCTTCGATACTCTTCTAACAGTAACATTTTTCTTAATTTCTTTATAATTTTCTCTATTCAATACTTCAATGATGACATTCGATTTTTCCTTTACTAGCCTGTTTTTTTGTAGTAAGACTTTATACATTATTAATTTAGCTGCGCAGTAATATATCCTATTTACTTCTGTTATATCACATGAATCTCTATGGACAGTCCTAACTACTGTGTTCATTTGTTTTAACAAACTTAACTGTTTTGTTTTTTATTCTCTCTTTCTTTAGTCTATTTCTTTAGTCTATTTCTTTCATTGATCTTAATATGTCTGTCATTTCTATTAAATCAAGCAACTCTTCTCAGATCATTTTCTTCTAAACTGAAGGTACATTCTTTGTTCTCCATTTCGTGCAGGCAATTTATAGAAAGTTCCAGAGCCTCTTCCTATGCCACATCCTCTTCACTTTCATCCTGTGTCACCTGTTGCTGTCTCATATGGGAGTTCACTGACCTATCATGCTACAACATTGCATCGGAATTGCCACAGTTTCCTGTTTCTTCTCCTGCTGTGCAGTTCCAACTGAATGTTTGTACTGGTTTCCTATGAAAGGCTTCAAAGTATCTTCATATGGAAACTGATCAGATGTTTCCTGGTTTCTCCTTAATTTGGGAATCCATTGCTCTATCCTGCTGAGATGTTATCAGAGTTGGATTTCTTCACTTCACAGGTAATGCATAACCTCAGATTCTGTTTCTTTAACTTCTCCAGTACTAATCCTCTTTTCTACTTTCCTGTGTTCTCTTGTTTTTTTTGTATTGTGAAATGTTCCATGTCCAGATTCCTTTCCTGTATTTCTCTTCAAACATCTTTGCTTCTGCCCTGTTTGTGTTGATTAGTTTTGCTTTCTCCTTTGCATAAATACTTCACCATATTTTCTTTCTCATGTCCATATTTCTTCTTCAGATGTCTCCTGCTTGTCCTGTTTCTCCTTACTTTGGGGACTTATTGGTTCATCATGCTCTGATGTAACCAGTGTTAGACATTCTGCACTAAATCCTTCACTTCACAAACATTCCATAACTTCATCTTCTATATTTTTTAACTTCTACTTTACTAGTCATCTGTTCTACATTCCCTCTTTGTAATCTTACTTTTTTTATTAGGAATTTTTCCATATCTGGATGCATTTGCCTGTATTTCTCTTTGAATATCTTTGGGGCTCCCCTTTCTGTGTTGATTAATTTAGCTTTCTAGTTTGCATAAATATTGTAACATATCAAATGTCTCTCTCTTTCCATGTCCATTTTTATTTTTTATACCTTTCAAAAGTCTCTAGATTTTGTTCTTTATATTTTCATACTTCCTTAGTCACTCTGTTTTCCAAAATGCACAAGGTTTCTTGGTCTGTATAATGATTTTCACAAAGCTGTTATATTAATGAACACACATTTTTATTAGAAGGTTCTGACAGTTTTTCTTGTGGAACAATTTTTTCTTTCCTCTACTTTCTCTCCGTCTTTTTGTATATCTTCTGACTGGAAATGCTATGCTTCTTGCATCATAGTAACAATACATAATTTCTTATCCTCAATAGTCCACTCTATCATCATTAATGGCTCTTTGTTTGCCTATCAGTGTTTGTGATCTTTGAGGACTGCTACTTCCTTCTACAAAGGGGGAGGGGCATCCTCCCCTTGGGCTGGCCTGGCCCCATTACAGGAATGTTTCTCTGTCTTAAGGATTCTACACTGTATTTTTTTCCAGTCCTGGCACCAGTGCACCTACCAGGATTGTTCATTTCTTTATCTGGGTCTTGTGTACCCAACTATCTTTTTTTATTTTTAAAATACAGTCTATATATCAGTATTGTCTTGGTGAGAGTTTGTGATAAACAGATTCTACCTCTTGAAGGAAAACACCAAGACCTGAGGATGAATTCACTTCAAGCAATATTACTCTCCTTTGCCTGTTGACTTGTCATTTCTCCATTTGGACCCTTCATTGCTCTATTCAGACCTTCCATCTCTTCATTTGGACCCTGCGTGATGAAATATTCTGGTGTATTACGTTCTGTTACTGCTACTCCCTGAAGGATATTTACCTCTGCATCATGAAAGACTCTGACACCTAGGCTCTATTACTGTTACTCACTTCTGTACTTGTTAACAATTTGTTATACTGTAAATGACCAAATGGAGAATAGTATGAGTAATGGATTTCTAAAATCAGCAAGAAAAGAAGAGCATTATCACTATATTGCTGGAAATGAATTCATACACAGGTCTTTGTGAGTACATTCACATGCTGGTGTCTTGACAAGATGATACTGTTACATCAAGTGTATTTTGTATAGCATATATCATGATGAAAGGTAGGTTAAAAGTAAAAAAGACTGGGTGCGCAGGTCCTGGGATTAAAAAGTGCCCACTCCTGTTGTGAGCATTGATGCCAGGACTGGGGAAAAAGGCAGTGTAGCATGTTCAGGACATGGAACCATTCCTGTGGATAGGATTAGACCAGGCTCAGGGGGAACAGCTCCTATGCTGCAGAAGGCAGTAGTCCACATAAATTGATAAGCCAAAAAAGAGGTATAGTTATGACCATGTGGCCTGTTGACTATAAGGAAGAAGTTGTGTATTATGCAAAAAGTGCAGAATTTCAAAGGACAAACATTAAGATCAAGAGAAATTAGTGAAAATAAAAGCAAATGAGCAGAAAAAAACACCAAAAGGTACAAATAAATATATACACTTTAAACATTACATAGATGAAGAAATCTTGGACCACCTGGGAAAAGGAACTGCAAAAATATAAACAAACCTCAAAGATTTATGAAAGGTATAAAAAAAGAATTATGTATATGGGAAAGAAAGAGATCTAGTATAATGCAATGTTTATGTAAAGGAGATAGCCAAACTACTCAACATAAAAAAGCAGTTCTAGAGATGTTTGAAGAGAAATACAGACAGACATCTGGATATGGGAAATTTCACAATATGAAAAAAACAAGAAAGCAAAGGTGAAATGTAGAAAAGAGGGTTAGTGAGGTAGAAGTTAAATAGAAAATGAAGTTATATATTATCTGCAATGCAAAGAATTTAATATATAAAATCCAACACAGGTAATTTCACAGCATAATGGAACAATGAGTCCCCAGATTAAAGAGCAGCAGGTGGAACAGGAAGCATCTGAAGAAGACTTGCTACATGGCGATGCTCTGCAGTCTTCTTTGTGACACCAAAACAATAGTCCAGTGGAAGTTTCATAGCAAGGGAAGGGGTAAGAAACAGTGGCAATTCTGATACAGGTAATATTGTCAAGTGAAGGAGTAATGGGTTCTCGTATGAAGGAGCAGCAGTTGAAACTGTGTACTTCTGAACAGGATATGTTAAAGGTAGATATTATGAAACACTTAAAAGAAGCACAGCAAGATGATCTCAGTCCAAAAGAAAATGATCTAAGGCAAGACTTGAATGATTTAATAGAGATGGATAGATACATTAATACTGATAAAAGAAATAGACTGCAGAAAATAAATAAGAAATAACATGTTACAAGATTAGTAAAACAGATTAATACAGTAATCAGGGCTATTAAAAAAAAATCATGTGATATTACAGAAACAGGACATATTAATGTGCAACTAAATTAGTTACCACAAAACCATTGTAATGAAGAAAACCAGTAAAATGCCACCATGGAAGTATTGACTAGACAAAAATATAAAGCAATTAAGACAAGAAGTATCACTATTTAGAAAATAGAAAAGGGAATCTATTATCAAAAATACTTAGAAAGATAGACATGGAAAATGCAACCCAGAGTATTAAAACAGACCAGGATCTACTGTACACATTTGTCAATAATAGACTAAAAATATCAGCACAAGCAGAAAAACTTGGAAGACATGCAGATAAATATATAGGAAAAGTATAAACTAAGCCATTCACTGATGATCCATAAAGGTTTTATAGAGAACTGGTAAACAAAGCAAAAGGATTAGAAACACCACCAAAAAAAGAAGAAATGGAAACATTTTGGAGACCCTGTTTAACATAAAGATGCTGAATGGTTAGAAGAATTAAGAGAAATAGTAAGGATTTCTAATGTAGATGATATGAAATGGGATGATATAATGAAAACATTGAGACAATTAAAAAAATTCCTAACTAGAAAACCTGGGTCCAGATGCAGTACCTAACTTCTGGCTAAAGGTATTAACATCTTTATACAAAGATTTAGCCCTACGTAAGAGTTACTTACACGCATATCTTGAATAGCACCAACCTGGTTAAAAACAAGGAAAAAATGCTGCTGGTAAAGAGTGAATCTGCAGGCCGTCCTAACAACTACAGACCAATAACTTGCTTTCGGATAATATACACATTATATAATGGAATTGATGCAGACAGAGTTCATACTCATTTAGAGGAAAAAAATATTTGCAATATTTGACTATCAGGACAGGATTTTGTCCGGGTCAGAAATGTAATAGTTCAGACATCATTATTTGATGTGTCTGTCATGGTTGTTAATACTAGGAGCATTAGTAATAAAGTTTTTTTATTTGGAAGATTTGCTATATTACCACATGATTAACCATATTTCACAGAAAATAACAAAGAACAATAATGGGAAACAGTACTGTCAGGCTACAAATGTTTTTACTGTAACAGACATTCTAACAAAAAAATCAGGTGGACGTGATAAGCAACCCTGGAACTTATAACAACCGTTAGAGTACATAGACCTCCAAAATCAAGTGCTGATAACTTCAAGGAGTTAGTACATTTCTTACATGAAACACGAGAAGGAAAAATAATAGTGGCTGGGAATTTAAATTTACCAGAAACAGACTTGAATAATGATTCAACATTAGTAAGGAAATTATATGTTGAGGAACATCAGTTGCTACAAATTCTTAAACAAAAAGCCTACCAGGGAACAGGAAATACTAACAGTGATTCAGTTCCTAAGGAAATGACTGTTACATCATGGAATGTCATACTACCATTTATGTACAGTTATTATGGAGTTATAAAGGTTAAATTGCTGTCACATAATTCTGCCAAACTGAAATCTAAACCAGTGCAAAGAAGATTAATAACACATTATATGGAAGCAAAACAGTTACCGTGTAAACCTAATTTGAGTGAGTTGTTCAGTGGAAAAAACTGCAGAAGATACTTGCCATGTCATATTTGTAAGCCATGCAGCTATAATTATATCAATGCCTAGTCCTAAGTTATCATTCAATGTTTTGTGAATGACCCCATCAAATGCTTGTCTATATAAATTACATCACAGAACAATTGTTCATTTATAGCTATTTTATATTGTTATAGAACACCCTGTTACAGGTGGTTATATATCTATTTTCAACATATGCACATTGATATATGGTTTCAAGCCCCAGCCTTTCCAGTTCTGACAATGACTCCAAAATAACTTTCTCTATCATTTTTCTACAAGATGAAAGTAAGCTTACGGGTATGTATGCATCTGGAATTGCCCTATTCCTCTTTCCCTTAAAAGAAATTTTAACAAATATGCATCTCCAATCTCGGGGAATCTTCCCATATTTTAATGACCAAGTAAATAACAGATATAATGGTACTGTAAATTCATTGCAAGTGTTTTCAGGTCATAATTACTAAGTCCGTATCCTCCCCATGCTTTGTTTGGGTCCAGTTTGCATAGTTCAATATGATCCAATTTAATTTCAGTATTTGAAGTTAACTGGATGTTACTAGAATAAAATACCCCCCCCCCTTTTGTGGAACCAAACTGCTTTGAATAAGATTTTGTAAATATATCTATTTTATGTTATGTTTTGAGAATAAATGTTAGAATCTACATGCAGTTTATCAGTTTGTATGTCTTTGCTCCTACCAAATCTTATGTATCTATAAAATGGTTTTCTATTATATTCAGTATCACTTTTTTTAAGATTTTTTCCTGATCTTGTCTTGCACTGTTTAATTTGTATGTCCAACTATTTTGTTCAGTTTCCAAAGTTATAGTTTGACCTCTTTAACATTTCTTATATATTTTTGCTTCATGTTAAAGTATCTTCTTGTGAAAGTATGTCCTCCTGACCTAGTATGCCTAGATCGTGAAACATTTTTTGATTTTTATTTTCATTCAAACAATTCATGTCAAAACTTGCCACATTCTATACAGCAATTATACTCGTGGAATTCTAAGTTACAGTTAAGGTATCCCACAAGGCTCTGGCCTAGGCCGATAGTAGTTTAGCTTGTGACTTTCAGATCTATGTTTTTCATCTGAGGTGTTCTACAGTCTGTATACAGATGACTTGAAATTGGGTAAACTGATTATGTGTTACAGATAGGACACATCCCCAAAATAACTTCATAAAACTGACCATTTCTGTACAAGGTAATATGCTGATAAATGCATTCAAAACTGAGCGTATTAGATTTTGGAGACACAGATTGAAAGGCTAATATTTAATAAAACACATAGTGATTGAAACTGTAGATTCGTTTATGGAGTTGTGTATATGGGTAGATCCAGATTTCAGTTTTTCTAATGATATTAACCAATTGATTAATGCTAGTTATCAAACTGTACAAAATTTATAAAATATAGGAAATCAGAAATGATGAAATTATGGTTTTGTTAGACCCAAATATGAATATAGAGTAGCTATGAAAATCTAAGAAAAGCATGAGTAAATTGGCAATAATACAGTGGAAATATACCAAGAGCATACACTGATGTGAAAATTTTAGTTGTTATGAAAGAATAAAATATCTGAATTTGTATAGTGTCTTATATACATGTTTAAGCGGAGACCTTATATAGGGCATTTAGAGAAACTACATCTGGGAATATTCTGAGTGTAAAAAAAAAAAAAATAGAGAATCGTCAGACAATAGGATATAGCTCAGCAAGCTCCTGCCTAGTGCCCTGCAGAGATCTACAGCAGCAGAGAGACAAAAGAGAGACTTTGGAGTGATTAAGTATCATTTTTCTGCATTTTCTTGCTGCCTTTAGCTAATTCCACCTAAAACGTCAATTTTCTAGAGTTTCTGTGATTTAAAAAGCTTGTTTCAGCTACATATTGTACTTCTTTTACTGCCTGCACTTTAACAAAGTTGTTTTTGTGTTTACATTATATGTTTAACTGTTGTAGGCTACACACTCAAGTGTGATAGCCATTTCTGTGCATTTAAAGTGTTTTTTTTTTATTGTATCTGCTTCATTTTCTGAAAAAAATAAATAAATAAAACAACAAAAATAAATGCTTGTTTTCCTGCCTTTCTAAGCTAGTATAGTCCAGTTTTCAGGTTAGTGCTGAATTCAAGGCTGTGTTATAAGTTTCTTACTTGGATAGAAGGAAGTTTCTCTGTTCAGTTTGAGAGAGGGAGCTTTAAGCAGCCTATCTGTCCCTGGAGGAGTGATTTCAGCCCAGAAATTAGTAGTTTATTGGCCATTTTGGGCTAATTTCTATCTCTTTCATTTCCCTGCTATAAAACCAGTATTTGCCGGTTACCTACGGTATAACTATTCCCGGCTCCACAAAGTCTACTCTTCAGTTTTTCCCTTGGAACTACAAACTTTCAACTTAAGCACTCAAACCATTCACTTCTCATCCTGGCACTTACTCAAAACTCATAGCAAGCACTAATAAACTTTAGCACTAGACCCCCCCCATACTGTAGAGAAGGACAAGGCTCTCTATTCGACCTTACCAGCCAATCAGTAAAACAGTTCACTGTACCTATCCAGGCATGTCCAAAGGGCAGTTTCAGGTGTACTCTTCGGTCCAACTGGTGAATCTGGGCATCTTGAGGCAAAGTTACAATTGCCTCATGTACACAGACAACCTTCTCCTCCTTCTACCAAATACCAATTCATGCAACAGATGCAATTATACAGCCAAACTGGAGGCTAAGCTCTCTCAACCCAAGACTGGACGAGGCAGTCAAGAGGAGAAGGGAATTACTTGCATCACACCTCCAATCTCACATAGACCTATGAAACCAGCACCGGCAAAACATACACATAAATACATGAAAACATACTCAGAGGCTATAAATAAAAATCTGCAAAAGCAACAGAGACCTCTAAAGCAGACATCCAAGCAACCTCAACCCCCCTCCCAACACAAACCATGAAACACATACTTCACAAAACCAGTATGCCGTGCAATCACAGCCCTTAAGGCAAAATAACGTACCCAACACACTAGTAATAGGTGACTCTATAGTCAGGCACACTGGCATCCTACTCACTAGGCTGAAAAAGGAGAAGGTTACTGTTAGCTGCCTGTTGGGTGCCAGGATCCGCCACATAACACAAGCACTCAATTCACTCCAGAACAAGTACAAATATGACTCTGTCATTGTCCATGCTGGTGTGAATGACCAGAGACGTGCCTCCCTGGACTACATGAAAAGAGACATGGAGGAGCTCTCTTATCATGTAGCCCAGGCCGGTATGACCCTGACCCTGAGTAGCATCCTGCCCTCACCAAGAATGATACCACGGTATAGAGAAAAAATTATCAATTTCAGCAATTGGCTAAGCTTCTAGTGTCATTCAAAGGGGATCCAGTGTCTGTCAGCCTGGGATGACATGCTCGACAAGCCACGCTGCTTCGCTAGAGATGGCTTGCACCTGTCACCCTTATGCTTTCGAATACCGGCCAAGGCCCTTGCCACCCCCATAGTGCCCTTTTTAGGTAAGGCTCAAAAGACAAACTCACCGCCGTAAATAGCACAAGAAACAAAAAACTGAGGGTAATGCTACTCAATGCCAGAAGTCTAAACCTCAAAATGCACGCACTTGAGGCACTCCTCAGTATGGAGAAAATCAATATATGTGCAGTAACAGAAACCTAGTATAAGGCTCCAGAGAGCACCCCAGCACTACCAGGTTACAACTCATACTACATATTTCGGCCACAAAACCCGGACCAAAATACAAAAGCCGGGGGAGTATCCATATTCATCAAGGATACCCACACCTCCATGCCTCAGAGATCATCCACATGCAACTAACAACAGGTAAAGCTGCTATTCAAATTATAGCTTGCTACAGATCACCCATCATGTCCCAGGACCCCCACTCCGCATTCCTGGAAACAATGGGAAACATAAAGGTCCTACCAAACACCCTGATATTGGGTGATTTCAATTACCCAAACATTAACTGGGAGAACTACTCAAGTACAAAATCCCTTGCCCAACATTTCCTAGAATTTATAAACTCAGACACCCTGGATCAACTGGTCAACACCCTCACCAGAGGTGACAACATATTGGACCTGGTCATCACCAACATGAGCGACTGGTGTTTCACATCAGACGTCAACCCCACATTGGTTAGATCTGACATAAACTAATTACTCTGGATATCCACATTCCGCCACCACCCCCTGTCAAAGAAACCACCGTGAAAAACTTTTCAAAAGCAAACTTCACATTACGTAAGACCGAGGTGGAAAGTTTCAAAGCCCCCATGCTAAATGATAACACTGTCCAAGCTGCAAAATCCTTTACTAATGCACTCTACGGGCACCTAAAAGAATGCCTGGATCATGCTATCCCAAACAAAACCAAGACTCACTCCTCCAAGGAAAGGAAACCTGTCTGGTGGACCCCTGCCATAAACAAGCTATACAATAGAAGGAGGAAACTAGTACAGAAAAGAGTAAAATCCCAAGAAGGGAAGACATCCCTGATCAGTATCAGCAAGAAACTATGTTCCTTCATAAAATCATCCAAGGCTAGCTTTGAAAAAAAATTGCCAAGGACTCCAAAGATAACCACAAGGCATTCTTTAGCTATGTCAAGAACCTAAGTGGCAATTTTCAGATCTGCTCAGAGTTAGTGCGGAATGGCACTAAATACACTGAACCGACCAATATAGCCAACATCCTGGCAGACAAGTTCAGTGCAAACTTCACCCCCCTCTCACCCCCAAAAGGGCCCATAACTATACCAGAAGAATGTAGTGCCCCTGAAATCACAGACACTCAGGTTAAAACAGCCCTCTCAAAAGCCAAACACACAGCATCATTGGGACCGGATGGTGTCCCAGGCTGCGTCCTACACAAGCTCACAGATGAACTAACCCCTCAACTAAACACACTGTTTCTCCACAGGCTATGTGTCCACAAAGTGGTGCACAGCAACGGTTATTCTGCTCCACAAAGGTGGAGCCACAACAGAGCCCAGGAACTATCACCCTATAAGCCTGACTAGCTTGGTCTGCAAAGCTATGGAGTGCACCATCATGGATCTCATTAACAGAGACATTGGGAACCTCCAAACACTGGACCCTACCCAGTTCGGCTTTGTTAAGGGCAGATCATGACTCCTAAACCTGGTGGACTTCTTTGAGACAGTTACCAAGGCTATAGATGAGGGAAAGGTGGTCCACACAGCCTACCTAGACCTTGCAAAAGCCTTTGACACCATTCCCCACTCAGGTATTATAGACAAGCTCACCAGCCTGAACATAAACCCCTACGTCATGAGATGGGTTGCCAACTGGCTCACGGACAGAACCCACATGGTAAGAGTTGCAGCAGCTAGGTCTGACTCTAAACCGGTTACAAGTGGTGTTCCGCAGGGCTCAGTCCTAGGACCCCTCCTGTTTGGCATATATTTCTCAGTGGTACAGGCAAGCACAGGAGGACTATGGCTGACCAAGTTCACAGACGACTGCAAACTAGGGGCTATAATTAACTCTCCAGCTGACACAGACATCCTCCAAAAGGGTCTCACTGAGACAGATAGCTGGTGTCAAAACCATGGCCTCAAGCTAAATGCTAAAAAGTGCATAGTCATCCCCTTTGGAAAAAACAAAGTACCCATAAACTATCACATAGGTGGTAGCCCCCTAAATACGGAAGACTTAATAAGGGATCCGGGGACCCAAGTAGATAATACCCTCTCCTTTGATAATCACATTGCCAAAGTGGTTAAAAAATCCTTCTATGTGGCCCACCTAATCACAAAAGGGTTTGCATCCAGATTGGAAGAGGTCATTGGGCCACTCTATGCATCACTCATCAGACCCATCATAAAGTACAATGCCCCATTTGAGATGTACCTTACAAGACACCTGCAACAACTGGAAAGACCACAGAGGTACTTCACCAAGAGGATCACTGGCTTCAAGCAGATGCCCTATGCAGCTCGACTGCAGAAACTCCAGCTGTACTCGGTTGCATACTACTCAGAGATGATCTCTGCCTGATATACAAGGCCATGTCCAACCCAGAATTGATGGACATGCTCCACCTAAAGAAAACCATATCCCCTCGAGCCACATGCTCCAGGGATCTAAACCTCAGCACAACAATAAATAGAACATGCTGGAGGGATAGATTCCTGTCCCAAAGACTTCCCATGCTCTGGAACAAGATTCCAATCTACATTAGGCAGAGCTCCTCGCTAACCCTCTTCAAGAGAAACCTTGACGAGTGGATGGGAAACAAAGTTTACCCCAGAGATCACTTCAATGGCTCTGTTGGACAGAGGCACAGGGAACTAATCTAAGGGGCGGCAAAAGCCAACACATTCTGGCTAGGCTTATAAATGCCTTCGGGCAGATAGCCTAGTACCTACCTATGAACCTGTGAAGATTACATAGGAATGAGGTGTACTAATTAACCCTCTGAAAGAGTAGCTGATGCATGGACTGGACTACTAAATTATGTAAAGTAAGAACTAGTTTAGATTTTAAGAACAACCTGGACACTTATGGGAATAACTGTTTGGTGCATTGGCAGGCTAAGAGGGTATTATTGCCTGTGCCTGAAATATATTTGTATGTAGTTATGTATGTAGACACATTTGTTGCAAAGTGCATGGAAAACATAGGTGTTCGGTTTCAGACAATAGACCAAAATTTCCATAGTTAAGGCCATGAAAAAGAAGTTTTTCAATTTCAGAAATTACAGAATTGTTTAAAATAGTAGTGAAATATGACTATAAATAGTTCAGTCACTCCAAGATATGCCACAGTTAAACATATGTATGCAACACAAAGGGCAATACAATGTGCAACCATAGCAAGATGCTCAGACTTACTGAAAGGAATGGTTGTCACAATCGTGAGGTCTGCAAATCAGAATACCTTTAATGTATATCACATGTAAGTACACTAGTTATGAACCCTGAATAGTTTTCATTGCAAGTGTAGAGCAGTACAGGCTTGAGTAAAAGCGTGGACATTGTGCATTGCCAGTTCTCTGTATACACACACAGATGCCCAAGAATAATGACCAAAGAAAATATAATGTAGCATTATTAATGACATATCAATAAGAATAATGAAAAAACAAATTAAATGTTTTAAAACCCAAAATATACAATATCCAGTCTTGAACAATACTCTTATGTTGCACTTAGTCAAACTACATCCCTTCCTATAGCATTTTGTAGTATCAATGACATGCTTTGTCAATGCCTGGAGATGTCTGTACTGTACAACTGTGCCTTTCCTCATTAATGTTGTAGATAGTTTTGTAGCTCTATGCTTATACTATGAAGTCTCTTCACACAGTATATTCCAACGCTCTGGATCAACTAATCCTGAGTCCCACCAGGGGTTCCAATATCCTAGACCTGGTCATTACCAACATGGGAAATAGATGCTCCACACCTATGGTCACCCCCTCATTGGTCAGGTCTGACACTTAAGCTAATCACCCTTGACATCCACACCCCACCCTCAACCCCAGTAAGGAAACCTCCATAAAAAAACTTCTCCAAAGGCAACTTCATGCTACACAAGTCATAAGTGACAAACTTCATGACACCCATGCAGACAGGAACTGAAAGTTCAACTGCTGAATCCTACACTAAGGCACTGTATGAGCACATCCACTCGTGCATGAATTGTGCCATCCCCAATAGAACAAAGATGCTCTCCTCCAAAAAGAGAAAGGCAATCTGGTGGTCCCTTGCCATAAACAAACTTTACAACAAAAGGAAGAAACTTTTGCAGAAAAGAGGAAAATCCCAGGATGCAAAAAACTCCCTTACCAGTCTCAGTAAGAAGCTGAGATCCCTCATAAAGTCATCCAAAGCTAGTTACAAAAATAAAATTGCCAAAGATTCCAAAGACAACCACAAGGCATTCTACAGCTATGTCAAGAATCTAAATGGCAATGCTCAGATCTCCTCTGAACTACAACAGAATGGCATTAAATATACTGATCCCAAGGATATTGCCAATATCCTGGCAGATCGATTCAGTGCAAACTTCACCCCCCATCCTCACACCCCAAAGGGCCCATCTCAATACCGAAAGATTGCCAAATTCCGGTTATAATGGCCACACAAGTAAAGAACGCACTCTCCAAAGCTAAGAATACAGCTTCCATGGGACCAGACGACATCCCAGGTTGTGTACTACATGAACTACAAAATGAACTGGCACCTCACCTAAGTGTCATGTTTAACCATAGCCTCACCTCAGGCTTCATGCCCACTGAGTGGCACACAGCTACAGTTATCCCACTCCACAAGGGGGGAATCCACCTTGGATCCCGGGAACTACCGCCCCATCAGTCTGATGAGCCTGATCTGCAAGGCCATGGAATGTATTATCATGGAACTTATAAACAAAGACATTGGCAACCTTCAAATACTGGACCCCATGCAGTTTGGATTCGTGAAGGGCCAATCTTCTCTCCTGAACCTGATTGACTTCTTCAAATCAGTCTCCAGAGCCGTGGGCAAGGGTAAGGTGGTCCACACAGCCTATCTGGACCTCACCAAGGCCTGCAACACCACCACCCCCACTCTGAAATCATAGATAAAATTACTAAGCTGGGCATTAATCCCTACATCACTCGATGGGTTGCTAACTGGCTTACTGACAGAACCCACACTGTAAAAGTAGCCAACTCCAAATCCAGCTCCAGACAAGTGGAGTACCTCACGGTTCATTCCTGGGACCACTCTTGTTTGGCATCTACGTCTCTGAAGTACAGGCCAATACTAAGGGACTCTGGCTAACAAAGATCACAGATGACTGCAAACTGGGAGCCATTATTGAATTCCCAAATGATGTGGATATTCTACAAAAGGGCCTTACAGAAACAGATGCTTGGTGCCAGAGCCATGGGCTCAAGCTCAGTGCCAAGAAATGTATAGTTATCCCCTCTGGGAAAAAACATGTACCCATGAATTACCACATAGGTGGCAGTACACTAAACACCAGAAGTGTGATAAGAGATAGGGAGACAGGTGGACAGTGGCCTCTCCTTCGATAACCACTTTGCCACAACAGTCAGGAAAACCTTCTATGTGGCACACCTCATCACTAAGGGCTTTTCATCCAGAAAAAAGGAGGTCATTGTCCCACTGTACTCATCCCTCATTAGACCCATTATGGAATACAACGCCCCATTTGGTATGTACCTCTCAAGACATCTGTAACAACTGTAATGGCTGCAGAAATACCTCACTAAAAGAATCACAGGCCTAAAACAGATGCCTATGCTGACCGCCTAAAAAACTCTGCCTATACTCTGTGGCATATCGTCTACTCAGAGGCGATCTCTGCTTAACATACAAGGTCATATCAAACCCAGAGCTGGTGGACATGCTACACTTAAAGAAATCCCAGTCCCTCAGAGACACATGCTCCAGGGATCTAAACCTTGTCATCACAATGAACAAAACATGCTGGAAGGATAGATTCCTGACCCAGAGACTCCCCAGACTCTGGAATAGACTGCCCATACATGTCAAGCAGAGTGCCTCTTTGGCCCTCTTCAAAAGGAACCGTGATGATTGGATGGGAGATAGGAAATTCACCCCGGGAATCAAATCAGTCGCCCTGCTAGACAGGGGTCCAGGGAAGTAAATACTGTGGGAAGAAATAGCCAGGGATTTGTTATGGCTAGGCTTGTATAGGCCCTAGGGCCGATAGCCTAGTACCAACCTATGAACCAATGTACTATAGCTACAACTGTTTATACTACATGTATAAACACACTAAACATCATGCAGCAGTGTATAAAAGGATGCATGCATGCTCTGTGCATGCTATCTAATGCAACTAACAAGGAAGTGAAATTACCTTAGCTTTCATATTGTAGAGAAATCTCATTTGATAACTATCAGTATACATAAAATATGTGACTCATTGTACACTTACAATTTAATATCAGGTATTTATGCAAAGCCACTTTTCAGACATGCTCTACTGTACAGCAGTTATGACGGCTCTAGCCCCACACATGTAAGGCATCCAATAACAGCACAGGGAAAGCAATTTAGTCAAGCAGCACCACATATCTTATAGGAAGCATGAAAGGTCACCCTTAGACAGTACCTGCTACTTCTGACCTGATTATCTCTCACACACACACACACACACACACACACACACACACACACACACACACACACACACACACACACATACACAGCTCACAGCTTCCAGGAAGTTGCAGTATTCAGCAGGGGCTCTGCTCACTGCTGCATCATTTAATCACTGCAGAATTTATCTACTTTTCTGAAAAGGGGCTGGCCTTTTGTAAGCCAATTATTATTATATTAGTCCATCAGCAGCGTCATAAGCAGATCTGTTTCCCAGAGTCCTACCTCTAAACCTGCAACAAACAGGAACAAAATTCTTTGAAAAGAAGGAACATCCAGCTAAAAATCTGGAATCTAATTAGCATAAAATGTACATACAACATAACCCTTTCTGCTTCCAGTAGGAATGTGGGATGCTCCTCAAAAACACATTTAAAAACCAGAGTGACAAAAATGAAATATAGCACATAATAGAAATAATGTAAAATCTGTAGACTTTAATGAACTATATTTTAACACACAAGGTCCTTCATTTTTGCTTCAAAAAACGAGAGGTGCAAGATGCGTGTCCTCTTTCTTTAAATTATTGTTGCCAATAGTATGTTGGTCATGTAGCGCTGTTTTCTGTGTACTGAACAAAAATCATATGTTATAACAGTAATTCAGAAAACTGAAGCTGTAAATCATGCTTTTAAGTAGGGACATACCTCCAGCAATGGGGACATCACTCTATAGGGGTAAATCGGTCCTGAAACTAGGAATGTTTTTCCTAAGTAAAGACCATTGAAAAGTCTGTTCATAGTCCATGGTAGCACAGGGATATTTTGCATACCCTGCTGCCATAATAGCAGCTTCAATTCCATGGAAAGAGCGCATGAAGTTTCCATAAAGAAAAGCAGCAAGTCTTTATCTGATGTAATGTCAAGACACAGGAATACATCCTCTCCTTGTGGACTCTGGGACAGCATTTATGTTTAATCTTCTGTTTGTCAGAATGACTGAATAAGGAAAATGGCCCTAGTAGCTGCCCTTGAACAGGTTGTAACATTAGAAAATGAAGTGTGAAGTTGCCAGTAGAAAGTTGTTAAGTTAACTACTGATCAGGGGAACAAAGAAACGTATTAGCAAGAGGTTATGGAGGATATAAGATGCCTAGCCAATATACCCTTTTAAGCAGACAAACGTAAGTCATTTACTTTGAAATTAAAATTGTGTGCCTGTCTTTGTTACACTTCAGTTCATATGTGCATTTCCTTTGATACTGTTTGTATATGTCTGTCTGAATGTACGTAAGTGTATATACATTATACACCTATGGATACACACATGTGGAGATATGAACACAGGATAGGCCAAATACCACACAGAACAAAACAAACCCTTGCTGAGCATATGTTGAAACCAATTAGCAGGAAACTGCAAATAAACCAACTCATTAACACTCTGGTCAGTGAAGGTTGTACCATTTACCACCAGTTCTGCACACTGCTGAGTGTTGCTTTACGGTTCCTAACATAGCTAAAGAAGGCTTTGTGATTGTCCTCAGCCTTGGAGGTTATCCTGACCTCATAATTGGCCGTGTTGGACTTTATTAGACCTATTTCTTACTTGTTTGGTTGAATCAGAGAGCTCTTTATTCTGAGTTGCTCTTTCTGATTATGGCCATGACTTTTTTCTTTTGTTATATACCGTATTACTGTACAGATTCCAGTAGTGGGGATTGATTTTGGTGTTGCATCTAGGCTTACTTCTGTTAGGTATGGCAGCCTCAGTGCAGCCATTTACATGCTTGTACAGGGTTTCTGTAAATAATTCTGCATCGATAGCTGTGTTCATGAGGTTTGGGAGAGCTGTGAAGTTTGACAAGCTGTCACTTAATAGGATGAAGTTTGCTTTAGAATAGCTCTTAACTGTTATGGGTTTAGTTAGGTTTTCTGGGTTGATTTTTATTTTTTGGGAGACATTTTTGTAGTCTATCTTCACCAGTGAGGACATGGCATGGGGGAAAGTACAACGGTCTACCATATTGATGAGTACTAGGTCCAATATATTTGATCCTCAGGTTATAGTGTGTACTATGTAGTCCAGGGTGTTTTATTAATTAAAGTTCAGGAAATGTTGTGATTTTGAGTTAGTGCCAGTGTTTACTTTCTCATTCTATATAGGGGTAGGTAAAGTCTCCCATGAAAGGAGCATTTGGTTGGAAAATGAGTGCACCTAATAGGTCTAGGTAAGCGTTGTGAGCTTCATGGTTTTTAGACACTGGACATGGATGAATTCCAGGGCATCATCCTGTTTAACCAACCTGGAGTTGTATTTGTTGCTAATGTAGATCAAGATACATCTACCTTTAACCCCTCTGTACTGCTGTTGGTCTAAATATGTAGAAGGCACTGTAGCCTTCCACTGCTGGAGTACTTTCTGTGACTAAACAAGTCTAACAGCAAAGATGTCTATATCCTCCTATGTAAAGACAGCTTGTCGGATGTGGAGTTTCTTATTTAGGCTTGCTAGCATTGAACAGTAACACCTTAAGGTTTTTCTTTTTTTATGTTAGTAGTTTTGTCATTCTGACATTGCTTAAAGGCTCTAAGGAAGTAGATAAAGCCTGGGGGGGGGGGGTGCAGGTGGAGACTATCCTTGGAAAAGCAATGTGGTCATTAGCCATGTTCTTCCATGCTGATAAATATTGGATTTCCCTTGACTGACACCAAAAGCCAAGCCATTTATTGAAATCAATAATTTTCTGTTCATACTGCAATATCATCCTTGGTGAAGGTACAATGCTGTTCAAAGCAAGGCATATACAATGCTGCTCAATGCAAGGTACGTACCTGCCTGCCACATACATTCAGAGAGAACAATAATGACTCTCTTCATATAGTCTAGTGAGGTACAGCGCAGGTCATTCACACCCACACAGACTATGACAGAATCATATTGGTATCTGCGGTGACTTCACTAATTGCATGATATTGTAGATTCTAGCTTCAGATAGGCAATTAACTTCATCTTTCCCCTGTGCAACTTGGTGAGGGGGGCATCTGTCATACAGTAGAATCCCTATGACAAGAGCACTAACCCTTAAAACACTACGGGATGGATTCATTAACAGCTACATGTTGACTATGAAAGGCCTTTTACTTTTTGACTACTTTATCTTCACAGATCAAACTGCTCAACAACTTCCTTCTAACAGGACATAAACTTCCACTGTAAATTTAACAATGCCTGCTACCATGAAAGGTTTCTTAACAGATGCAATCCCTACTTCTGGGAGTGACACCTTCTGCACATTAAGCAGATACTTCCCAGAAACCTTTAAAGCAAAGCTCAGTGCATGGATGGGTAACAGGAAATTCATGCCATCATTAATGCTGATGCTATCTTATCCAGAGGGATTATGGGTAACAGGAAATTCATGCCATCATTAATGCTGATGCTATCTTATCCAGAGGGATTATGGGTAACAGGAAATTCATGCCATCATTAATGCTGATGCTATCTTATCCAGAGGGATTTAGTCATGGATGATGTGACTGAGCTTCTTCATGCCTCCCGAGCTGCAATCAGACATGACTCACTAACTAATGCTGTCTCCTGTTTTAGGAGAGGTACTGTTGAGAATTTGTCTTACCTCCCAGGATCCATTTCAGTGTTCCTGCTCACCTGGTTATTTATTTATTTATTTATTTTATTTTATCTTTGAAATGAGGTGCACTTTATGCTGAAAATGAAGAAACCATAATGCATACAGAGATGAATTGTACAAGACAACGAAGATCTGGTCATCTTCAGTAGATCTATACTTCATGAGAATTTCTGACATCACTGTCTGTGTTCTAGATGGATGTAATATGGCAGTTTTACTCAGTAATGTTTGTTTCTATCACATTGCATATGAAAAAAACATGATTAGAAGTGTATTATTTCAAATAATTTGCTATGTACATCTGTGGCCAAGTTCAGCAGATCATGTGGTCAGCTGCAAAAAGTTATTGCTCCTAATTAGACGGAAACATGGTAATCTTAATCCAGTAACTGGAGTCACTCAGTGTCAGCAAATTTATATTAAATGATCCTTGGATGGTATATCAACAACTCTTGGCAAAGTTAAGCTGTACAACAGGCAGGTCTGGGACTCATTACTGTGTACAAATAATTTTTGTGTGTAGGTGCAACATAATAAGGCCATGCAGTTTCTGTAGCTGCCATATGCAGATACAGATAATAAAGTATAAATTATATTTACTGTGAAGCTTATAGTACATTTTCTCAGACCAGGACTTGCCAAAATGTCCCCTGTCTGACTGCAGATCAGTGTCATGTTGCTGCTGGCAATGACTAGCTGAAAAACTGGCACATTTCTAGCTAATTTTAGTAACCCAAATTACTTCACAATAGTTCCATGCAAACTATAGGCTTCTGTAAGAATTGATGATTCTCGCACAGCATAGGCTTTGAAAGTCAATGATCTATTGTCCAAATTTTTTGAACTGAGTGTAACATATGCCACATGAGCATTAAAAAACTTTCCTTTTTTTGCAGGAATGCAGATTCTGCAATCTTTTAAAATGAAAAGATGACCAAAAATATGCATATAATATGTCACTTGTAAGACTGTATAGTACTTGAAAGCCCTTGCAATATATAAGCTTTTAATTTTAATAACAAGAATGAAGTTGCATTAAACAATGCTAAGCAGTTTAAAAAAACAGATACTATACAAACATCATGCTAGCCTGACATGAATTTAATAGAAATGTGTTGATTAGCTTTGCAAAGATCAAAGAGAGAACATAACTGCGTGTCAGCTAATTAGACTACGTGGTTGCTTTTTTTCATAAAAAGCATGATTGCCAGTAAATTCAAATAAACTTAGGATATAACACATCGTCTTTGTGCCCATCCCTTTTATTCTGTGGACATGTTTCAAGCATGTATCGTATCATGATGCCTTTGAGGTAAGTGACTAAAATTATAGAACTTTTAATTATGACTTACTCCTTCCATTACCAATTGTGATTGCTTAAGTTGCCCTACTTGTTGTCATAACTTGTGAGAACGTAATCTTGGCAAGAGCAAACACTTGACCCATATTCATATTGTTGCTATGATACATTGCAGTGGATGTTATGCAACTCCTTTCATTTTTTTTCTAAAGAATGTACTTACAGTGCATTTGTGGATTAATATATTTTATAAAAATAATTTGCAAAAAAAAAAACTTCAGAAGAAGGGGAAACAATGAACATTTGAAATGTTAAACCAACAGCTGTCACACGAACAGCTGGAGTTATTTTTATTTATAAACCTCCCATGCAGTAAGTTTTGGAAGAAAAGTGTAAGCAGTTCTTGTTCAAACTACTACCTTAATGTATTCCTTATATAATATTGATAAAGCAAATGAGCAAAGTAAGTCCTTATGAAGCTCTACTGTGCTAACTTTGTTTATTGGTGTGGAAACTATCTTTGTTCCCATTTGGTTTCAAGAGTCTTAAATCATTTTATTACTTCTAGTATAATGAATTAGCAAAAAAAAAAAAATCCAGCAATACACCAAACTGGAGTTGAATATTTATTGACATTTGAATACAGGAAGGTTCGAATGGATTGGAGCCCCCTTTTTAGCAGAGGCCTGGGGAGGAAAGCTCCAAAGTATTACAAAACATTTTAAGAACAATAATGTTACAGTCTTCAAAAATAATACAAAATAAAATACATTATAAATAATTGTACCAAACAAGTTATATTACAATGATTTAATATTTAGAGAAATTTTAGCCAGTTTATTGATAAATTAAAGCTAAGTTAGTGTAATACAAAGAGGAATTGCAAAATGAAGTGAGAAAAAAATCAGGCATATGGTATATTTAGAGTGAAAGCTGGACAGAGATGTTGATAGAAGTAAGGAAGTGAGTGAAGAAGGGAGAGTAAGGAGGTGTAAGGGAAGAATACATACTTGTTCACATTTAAGGATATAGTTTATCCTGGTGTTGAGCAAGAACAGAGCCTTCTTTTGGCTAGTTTGGTTCATAAAGATGCAAAAAAGCTCTATCATTTAAAAACAACTAAATTATTTTAAAAGGAGAATTGATTTCTTATGATTCAATCACATGACAATAGCACATGATACAATAAATGACTTAACTTGAATATAATGCAAACAAAAGTTGAGGCTCCAAATGTCAAAGGATGAGTCATATTACTGTCCAAGGACCATAACAGACTCCTACATTACAATCCTCATTTTTCAGGTATGACAAAATGTAAAAGGGCAGAATGATATATTAAAATATGCAGCCCTTTGGATCTTGTATCTTATCTGTACCAATTTTTAATTTTCCCTGACACATTATAGGGTAATTTCTTGAGAGAGTTTGTATAAGGAAGCCATACTGGATAAGTTAATGCTGGCAACTATACAGTGAAACGTGGTTAATATTCAAAGAAATGCATGCTGTAAATACAGAATTCCCCACAAGAAATGTTTATGGCTATAGCTATCAAAAAGAAAAACTAAGCCAAAGACTGGAGATCTTCTACCTCCTAGACAAAATGCAGCAAAATAATAAAATAGTTATACTGCAAAGAATAATAGTTGTACAGGTAATTAAACAGTTTCATTTTATGCATCTGGGTTTCCTTGAGGAGTGACTTTTTGGTTTTATTTCTTGTGGTGTTCTTGATCCCAGTGCATAAAACAGTCAGTGACATTGTCTAAGGTACTATTGGTGTAAGAGTCAAAATCTGTTCTGTAAGCAGCTTCCACTTCATTTTTGGATGTTTCTGGTGTACACTGGGGAAGTCGCACTAACCATCTGCTGTTATCTAAACTAATCTTTATATTGTATGAAGACTTGAGATAACTACAAAAACCTGCAATTTCAGATCCACAGGCAACACAAAACTCTCTAATAACAAAAAAAGCATTGTGGTGATACGTCTCTGTCTTCTATAAGTCTTCCTGCTGACCAGAACCCACTTGACTCGCAGAGAGAAGATCTACAAGGGCTAGATGTACATCTGTACACCAGCAAGGGGTGCTGTTTAAGCCACTGAGCAAAGACTAATGGATCTCCTTTCTCACTGAACAGAGTATGCAGATATGTATTTATTCAGGCAGGAGTACATTACTAATGCCTGTAGAATACATTGAGTCTGTATCAAGCAGTTCAGTACACCCTAACCTGCAAGTCTAATAAATTTTGCAAATCTAGTCCATAACCTTCCATGATTTTATTCCAACTGGTTCCCCTCCAAATCTCTTATACAGCCACTAGCTTCTCATAAATAAGACTCTATCCAGTATGTGACCAGCTAAAACCGTATCTGAGTCGGCTACTGAAGCCAAGATCATCAAGCTCTGGGTCTTTTAAATTCAAAGCAACATGCACAAACAATACAGCCTGCAGTGTTTGTAGCTAATTTTAGGTATGTTGTTTTGCATTTAAGTTGACACTTCTCTTGTGGCAGAACAGAAACAGTAGTTCTAGGCTTGTGTTTGCTGTTGAGGTACAGATTGTACTGTTTTGTTACTGCTTGGTGTGCTCTACTGAGCATTTTCGAGCTGCTCTCTAGTGTTTATAAGTAAGAACTTTATGGTGAAATTTATTGCTATAAATAACTCCAGATTGTAAACTACTTAAAGCCAGTCTGTATCTACTACTGTAGCCAAAAATAATTTACTGTTGACTGCAAGGGCGGTGTGTTTTTACATGCCTTGTGTGCCTGCAGGGATCCCATTCAGAAGTTCAACTTTTCAAAAAGTTGAATTTCAAATGGTCAAGATCATTTGATTGACTTTTCAAAAAGTCGAACTTCAGAAGACAACAGAAATCTGTTTTTGCAGGGGGGCAAGCCCCCTGTGCCCCCACACTCCCTGGATATATATAGCACCTCCGAGATCGCACTACAGTGGGGAAAAGGGTAAATTTCCCAGTCCTCACTGAACTATGATTTCCATTCAAAAGCACTGACTTTTCAAAAAGTTGATCATATGGACTCGCCCATATGAGGCACTGTGACTACATATGCACATGCAGGGATACCTACTTGGATTTTACCTCATAACCACTCTGCACTACCTCTGGGTTGTGCACTATTGGGAGTCCTTTTTTCATTGAATGGCTTATAACTAAAGGTATTGCATTCAGATCCGGGGATAGAAATATTCCATTGTACTTGGCACTCATTAGGTTAATTAAGTATAATGCCCCTTTCAGTATGTTCCTGTCCAAACAATTGTTGCAAATCGTACAACCACCTAATGCTTTCTCACTAAAGAAAAGAAAGGACTTAAATTGTACAAACTATGTAGACCATCTTAAAGCCTTGTCCCTCTTCTCAGTATTATACTGGCTACTGAGTGGAGACCTGCCTCATGTATAGCGATTCAACAAATTCTACTCTCAGACATATTATACATTTACAAGTCCAGTGGTATAAACTCCCTCTCAAGGGGATATCAATCTCTTTTGCAGAATAAATATGCATGTTGGAGAGAGAGGTTTACATCAGAGAGAATCTCACTTCTATGGAACTCTCTTCCTCTACAGCACACATTGTGTCTCATTGGCAGGCAGACATTCACAGAAAGTACAGAAAACTAGAATAAACACTACTCTGTGAGACCTAGTGTGCATTCACAAGTCCAATGGAATCATAAACACCCACTCAATGGATCTCTATCTCTTGCAAACATATTCAAATGTAATGGAGAAGTAACCACAAACTCACTGCTGGTTTAGCACCCCGGCTCTTCGTTCATAAAAAAAATGTGTAAATAGTGCAACATATCGTAGTTTGGCCCATCTTTGGGTTATTGTATACAAACATAAGGGATAAAAACTACCATGGGAATGTCAGACTAGGTTTCTAAAGATCCTCTAATATCAATGGCTTAATAACTGCCTATGAATCTATGAACCAAGCTACTTTGCTAGAGTTGACCTGCACATCTCTCTTCATGTCTTCCGTATACTTATCAGGACTTTTTCTACCCCCATAGTGCCTTTTTTGTGAAGGTCAGTCTCCTTAAATTATCTACATATCCAAACACAATCAAGACTATACAAAGGTAGTATTGCTCAATGCTAGAGGCCTAAGCAAGAAGTTTCATTCCTTACAGGTCTTCCTAATTCTTCTTTCCTATCCAAAGCCACAAATGGTGTTATTTGAGGATGTGTACATATTCCAAAGAAACCAATTTACCTCTAGACTCTTCAGGCGGGACAATTATATTGAATGCCTCCCTATCCTCCTCACAGTAAACCAAACTTTGTAGAACATTATAGCCACCTACCATACTCCCTCTGTGACACCTACATCCTTTGAGGCATATCTACATCCAGTGGTGGAACCATAGTCCTTCTCTATCAATCCCAATACCACTCCCTTGGGACACTTCAACTATCCTTCCATTAATTGGGAAATCTACACCACCACAAATAATTATGCACAAAGATTCCTTGACTTCAACTAATTCATCCAACTAGTTTCCATTAATGAAGTCCCAACTAGGGGTTCAGAAATATTGGATCTAGTACTCATCAATATAACCTCTACACCTTCAGTTACCACATAACTGGTCAAATACGGCCACTGCTCAAAAATATTATGAGGGTAAAACCTAGTTTATCAGAAAACCCTTCTGTCTTTAGAGATTATTTTAAGGCAAACCTTCTTCAACTAACTGACATGATGAAATTTAAGCACCCTCATCACCTCATTGACCCCATCTAGCATGCCATTACAGATAGTTTCTATGCCCACTTCAAAGCAAGCACTGCAGTATCTGTCTTCATAAGATACAAAGCCAGGTTTAGGAATAAACCCAGTGGTGGAACCCTAGTTTAAACAAACTATATAATTAAGAGGAAGAAATGTGTCGCCCATAAGAGCAAATTTAATATCCAGTCTTAGGTGAGCACACTTTTAAATTTAGGGTGGTGGAAGTCATAAATGTTGGGCAAAAAATGGGGGACATTAGAAATAGAACAGAATATTATGAAATGACATGGATTATTAGACTAAATGAGGATGGTCCTAGAGGTTTAAATGGATCCGTACCACTCAAGTCAGCGTTGAAAGGCAGGTGTTTGTATAGATAGTTTTTTAAAATATTTTACCTTAGGTGTAGGTGTGTATTTATATAAGATGGATATATTACTAATTGTTTATTTACATTTATGCATGTTTTTAGGTGTAAAGATTTTATTTATTTATTTTATTTTACATTTGATGACTGGGAATGTCCAACTGGACACAGGTCCATTTTCAGTGGAGGCCCGGGGAGAAAAGCTCCATTTAAACAATTGCTAAACAGATACAATTATAAGAAACAGCCTTGCATTCTTAATACACACATATAAAATATCATCTAACATTGCAGCACATAGTTGTGTTTTTAAATGCAAACAAATGGCATATAGGAGTGTGTTTAATATTTAGACATACAAGTTAATATCACTGGAATAAAACAATTTTAGGAAGGAATAAGAAATGTAGAGGCTAGACAAAACTGGGTCATCCTTAGCAGTATCCTAGTATTACTGCTATGTGGCGGATTAGCCTGGGGAGTCACATGAGCACAGCCAGTTGCTAAAATAGTGGGTTTTGTGTAGTTTCTTAAATTGGGGGTGCAGAAGCTGTCGAAGTTATGTGAGTAGGAAGTAAATTACAGGTTTTTGCTATTGTACAGGCAAAGAGAGTTTTACCAGCTTCATTCCTATGTTTGATGACGTTTATGAGATTTTGGTCTGTTGATCTTAGGACTCTGGTGGTTGTGTAGGGTTGTATTAGATTTTGTAGTATGGGGGTTTTGTCAGGGATGTAGTACAGTTTGTGGGCTATGGAGAGCTGTGTAGTAAGAAGTAGATGGGGTAACTCAAGCCATTTGAGCTGCTTGATGGAATGACAGTGATGGTCCCTATTAGAGGCACGTGCAGCAAACCTGGCAATCTTGTTATAGCAAGCTGTCATTTTGTTTTGCTTGCTGTGGCGAAGATTTGTCAGGATTGGAGAGGCATACAGTAGTGTGGATAGTAGGTGAGTTCTAGCAATAGTTGCTTTGGTATGGTTGGTCATGAATTGCCTGTTCCTATATGGGAGACCAAGCTTTTTGTGCACTTTTTTGATTGTTTGGGCTATGTGTATGTCAAGTTTAAGTTTGTTATTGATTACTACTCCTAAGAGATTAGTGTGTGATGTTGGGGTAATTAGGGTATTATCTTTGGAGTTTATGCTGAATTAATTGTTTAATGCAGAAGATCTGCCTGCAGTGAAGAGAATTAGGTTTGTGTTTTTGGGCTTGAGTATACGTTTAATGCAAGAAAACCATGCTTCAATCAATGTAAAGTTGTGTTGTGTTATTGTTTGTAGTTCGCTTAAGGTTGGGGCAGCACATATGATAGCTGTGTCATCAGCATATTGCACTATAAAAGCAGAGGGGGTGGATACAGCTGTCTGATTTGTAAATATGGAGAATAGTAAAGGACCAAGGATTGAACCTTGAGGGACTCCTATGGATACTGGCAGAAGGGAGGATAGTTGGTCCTGCCACAGAACTGCTTGTTGTCGGTCTGATAGATATCTGTTGAACTAAGATATAGTGGGTGAGGTAAGGTAAAGGGTAGATAAAGTTTTGAGCAGCATGCTGTGGTTGACCATATCAAATGCTTTTGATAAGTCCAAGAATACAGAAGATACAAACTGTCCGTTGTTTCTATGGGTGTTGACTATGTTAGTGAAAGAGAGTAGGGCTGTTGTAGTACTATGGGAGGGTCAAAACCCATGTTAAGATGATGATATCAGGTTATTTTCTAGGAGGTATTGCATTAGTTGTGTTTGCACTACTCTTTCTAGTATTTTTGATAATGGTGATAAAATTGTGATTGGGTGGTAGTTGGTGAGCTCAAGGGAGTTGCCGCCTTTGTGGAGTGGGATAATATGGGATATTTTCCACAGCTTAAGTACTTTACATTCAGATATTGATCTATTTATGAGAATAGATATGGGGTAAGATGGTTTCAGCTGCGAGTTGAAGGAAATCAGCAGGAAGTTTGTCAGCAGCCAGTGTGGTGGGTTTTAGTTTTTTGAGGAGTTTAGTAATAAGTTTTGTGGATGCTGGAGAGAATGAAAAGTTAGAGGGAGTTTGTTGTGTAATAGGGATAGAAGGGGTAGGAGGAGGGTGTGGGGTTTGAGATGCTATTTAGGGTAGTAGAAAGGGCTGGGACAGTTTTTGTGAAGAATCTGTTGAATTGGGTGGGGATATCCTCATTATTGGCTGGTATTGTGGGTGTGGGAGTGCTGGTTTTACCTGGGTGAAGTAATTTATTTATTGAGGCCCAGAATTTTTGAGGGCAGTGGGCATGTTTTTCTTGTAAGGTTTTGTAATAATTAGTTTTATCAGTTTTTATGAGTTTTTTGGCCTTGTTCCGGAGAGCTAGGTAGATTTGTTTTGTGGGAGTGGTTTTCAGTTTATGATATTGGTTCCATGCTCTATCTCTATCCTTCATTATAATTTTAGTTTCATTTGTTAGCCAGGGGGCATAGTTAGTCTTAACTCTGATAGTTCTGGAAGGTGCATGATGGTCTAGGATTTTGAGAAAGGTTGAGTTAAAGTAGTCTACAGCTTCATCTAGGGGTAGGTGTTTTAGGGGAGACCAGTTACAGTATTTTAGTTCCTGGTTTAGGTCTTTGGCTTTGAAGTTCTTTTTATTGTGAACTATTCTAAGGATGGGTTGGTTAATTTGGCAGGGTTTATTCCTAATAAGGTAGGTTGGTTGGTGATCACTCAGATTATCTGGTAGGCAGCCTCATTGGTGCGCTAAGGTGGGGTCGAACAGGAGTATCTGATCTAGGATGGATTGACGTTTGTAATTCTTATTGATTCTTTTGGGGGTGTCTATGATTTGGGTGAACCTGTGTAGATTAATATGGGTAGTGGGGTTGAATTTTATACAGTCGGACCAGTCTATATTAAAATCTCCTAAAATTATGGTTTCTTGTAGATGGGAGATAGAGATCCAGTGTACCAGGTTTTCCACAGTGGCAATGTTGTTTCCTGGTGGGATGTAGGCACCTGCTATAACTATATGTTTGCTAGAGTTTTGTTTTAATTTGGCAAGAATGAGTTCAGTACCATTGACTTCATGAGGGTTGTAGCTAACTTGCTCCAAATTGAGATGATTTTGAAACAATATAGCTACACCGCCCCCAGTTTTCCCTGTCCTATCTTTCCTTATAATATTATAGCCAGGGGATCTGATCTCATTATCATGATGTTCTGGTCTAAGCCAGGTTTCACTTAGTATAGCTAAGTCTGGTTTATATAAAGCCAAGAGGGCATGCAGGTCCTGAACTTTGCTGGGTATACTTCTTGCTTAATGTTTAAGAGAAGAAGAGATGAGGTTGTCCTACTGTAGAGAGGCTTTGATTGATTTAGGTTGGGCTGGAGTGGAATAGAGGGTCCAGGGTTAGGGTGTTTGCCTTAGATACAGGTAGAGTTTAAGAAGTTTTTGGAGTATTTTATATTGTTTCTGGCATACATACATTTTGTTTGTTTGTTTATTATTTATGTAGAAATCTTGATGGGTTGGGGTAAGGTCATATGGACATATAGGGAATTGGATTAGTTGTAGTGTATTGTTTATGGTTTCTGTTTGCCAATGAATTGGATTGGTGAAGTGAAGTTGTGTGTGGTAGGATGTAAGGATAGAAAACAGGTGAAGAAAAAATATGGTTAATGTGTAAAATGCTGCTTTGAGGTGTAGAGAAGGCATTTTATGTATCTTGATTTTCCCTTTAAATGTTACCTTGTGTAGTGGGGGAGAGGGAGAGTAGGGGATTCAGAACAAGATAGCAGGGAAGTAATAGAAGGAGTTTACAATACGGGTGTGGTGTAATATGTTTGAGCGTGGGATTGAAGGTGTGATCTGATTGGCTGATTGGGTGTGTGAGCTGAGGAGGGAGTGGTTTAGCAGCTATAAGTTTAATTGCAATAGGGGTGTGTGGGAATGGGGTAGGGTAGGGTAGTGAAGTCAGCGTAGCGAACGGAGTGGGACAGCACTCTCCTGGAGGAGCAGCAGTTGTGGAAAACAATCAGTTGTGATTCAGGGAGTACAGTAAGGCATTATGCTTGGAGTCTACTGGTCAGTAGTTTACAATTTAGAGAAAGCTAGCAATTACTTAAAGCTTTGCTATTTTCTTTCCATAGAAGGAGGTTTGTGGTAGGCTGCTGAGAAACACACACACGGATGGGGAAGCTAGCACATGTGGGTATTAATAGAGTAGTGCACAAGTAGTTAGGCATAGGCTACATACATTCAAAGTCTTTAGTGGGGAAATCCAGACAGCAGTAGCTCTCTTATGCAACCTGGCTGTAGGCAACACTTCCGGGTGTCTTCTTGGGTTTGGCCAGAGGTGTCTTTGTACCCTAAAGGCAGGGAGGGAGCACCCAGGATGGTTTACTGAGAAGTCCCTTTGGGAAGACAGTGGTGGGAGAGAAGGATGAAATGTAACTGTTGTAGGGAAACAAACTCATAAACAAAACATTCTTAATACACTGTTGCCATTGTGGACCATTCCAACAGTGCTAAAACATGCACTAGGTAATGCATACATATACCAGTTGTTTGTGGATGAGATACTGATGTAGGATGTCGTGATGTACAGT